>NW_011345269.1:1375437-1393473 GCF_000735185.1 Notothenia coriiceps | reverse complement strand
TCTGCCATCTACTTTGGGTAACCCAGCAGCACAATATTGTATTTGAGAGCAACAGAAACAAATCATAAGGAGAGCAAGTTCCTCCCTAGCTTCTTCCTGGTGGGAGGGACTAGTCGCAGGGAAACAACGCAAGTGAGGGACGCAAGGAATCCATTTAACCAAAGTGAGATGCATCTCAGGAGTCCTTCAAAATCATTCAGATCCATTCTCTGCATATCCACACTGTTAGTATTGATACCAAAGGAAGGAGATGGATTAATAAATGCAAGATTAGATTAGATTAATTTGTACCTGTCAGGACGAGAGTCTACGACCCCGACCATGACGACCTTCTTCCCCGGAGACATCCCTCCTGTGATGTGACCTCTGAAAGGAACCGCCTGCACACAAAACATTTACATCAAACAAAGGAAAATACTATCAATGTGACTTTGTATTATATAAAAGACAAAAATGTAAGTGTCAAACAGAGAAAATGGGAACATGACATAAAAAAATGGATGCACTGGATAAATTCAAATACATGTATTTACTGAAACATTTTATTTTATTTAACATCCTTTATTTGAGGATACATGAGATACAGTTGTACAAGCTATTTCCCACAGTTTAATGCAAATCAAATTTTATCTTTTATATAATGTCAATTTCTGGATTGTCTTTTTGATTTTCTTACTCTCACTGTTAAAATAAACCTACCATTACAATTATAGACTGTTAATTTATTTGTAAGTGGGCAAACTTGCAAAATCAGCAGGGGATCAAATACTTATTTCCTCCACTGTATATGTATTGTTCTTTAAAATAAAGTTAACATATTTTAAGAAATCATACCTTAACATTATTAAAATAAAGTTATAATTTGGAGAAACAGTTACCAGACTTCTCTCGGCTTCTTTTTCAGGAGGACGAACACTCGGTTTATTTTCATCAGGTGGACTTCTCTGTGGAACGACCCATTTCTGAAAAGTGAAAAAAACTGTTTTGCATTTCCAGATATAAATGGACATTTTTGGATTGTTTGAAAACATGTACAACTTAACAATTAAATAAAATACAAATATAGAAAATTTAAAAAAGTAAGAAAATACACATATTTGACAGTTTTCTGTATTGTAAAGGTTAATAGTCTTAAAGTGGACCTATCATGCTATATTGGAAAAATATATTGTAGGCCCATACCTATACAAAACATGTCTGTGAAGTTTTTTGCTTAAAATAACAAACAGATCACCCATTGTAGCCATGCCTCATACTGCTCAAACCACTCTTTTGCAGCCCTGTTAAGAGAAACGCAGATTTTGGGTCCTTAGCTTGAAAAAATGCCTAATGCCTGATCAGAATTCTACCGGAGATAAAGTTAAATTCTGCTGTGATAAAACGCCATCTTGTTCTAAACCACATCAAGGATTATTTCTGAAACAGTATGGAGCTCAAATGCTTTTTCTCAGGTTTATCACAAGGTGAGTTCCTTTTTTTATTTCCTGCTTTTAAAACACATGTGCTCTCCAGTACAGGTTAGCTCTGAGTGGTAGCGAGAACGAAGGCGAGATTACGTCCAAAACACGTCAGGCATTGTTTCTGATAGCAACTTTCTGTGGGTCCGCTGCCGACATTACGTCATATCGGCAGCAAATCTGTATCAGCTCCGTTGTACCCCTGTTTTTAAAAGATTTGGGTACGGAGGAAAAGAGAGAGGGTTTTATTTTTTGATGCTGCGTGAGATCCCCGACGCACCGGGGACACATATTTATGTATAAAAGACATCAAAAAGTGCATTTGGCCCTTAATATATTCTCAAAACAGTTGAATTAACTTTGTGGTACATTTTAATCTGTTTATGTTATGTTTACCACACATAATCCGAAACCCCATTAATTGAATGTAGAAATAAATCATATTTAAAATAACATCATTTTTTAATGCATTATCTTTCAATCAAGTAAAACAAACTGGTGAATGTAAACATATTTTCCTCTATTTTCCTATTTTTAAAAAGACATTACGTGTATGCTTATATGCAAATATTATTCATAGTGTGAAACTATTTTTCACAAGAAAGTTAAAAACGTAATGAAATTATTAGCAACTCAAACTCAATTAACTGCGTGACATCACATGTCCTGTGAGTGACCATCACGTGCTGCGTCAAATCCCCAAAAGTTTAGAGGGTTCCTTCAAAACAAATTTTTTGCTGTAACTCGAGGTGTCAAAAATAACAAATATACCAGCACCAAGAAAACATACTTTATTTCGAACCAATTGACCACAGTTCAATTTATTGGATTCTTGTATCATTACTTCATAGATATATTTAAAAAAAACTGCCAGATAAGTATGCAGACAGAGCTTTTATTTTGTTAACAATGACCGGACGTTGCAGTTTCTCTTCTGGCATGCATGACGCAGTTTCAACGACAACAGATTATTTTAAAAGTTTGTCAACTAGTTTAATATACACCTCAGAAATAAAACTGTAATCCCAACAGTGAATCTGAAATATAAAACACTATCCCCCTGGTTCCTCTCATTTTTGTTACTTTACATAATCTCTCAGCTGCTTCCTGTTTCTCAGGTGTGTTTGAATTAAACTCACCTTTCTGCCCGGCTCTGTCACTCTACGTCGTGTGTCCGCCATCTTTGTTTATCTGAGGAAAACAAACAGTAGAGGGAAAAAAAGGAGCTGCAGATCCAGTTAGACTGCATTCCTCCGTCCACTCTGACGGAAAAAAGCTCCAACCTGCCTCATCACACACACACACACACGCGCGCGCGCGCGCATACACACACGCACGCACACACACACACACACTGCTCTGTTAATCAACTGCCCTCTGCATGCCTTTCTCTCTCAGGTCAATAACAAGAGAGCTCATTGTGAGGCGGTGACTGCAGGCAAAACCAAAAAATATGAAAGCGTTTGTTCTCAGCAGAGCAACCGTTTTTTTTAACCTTTGATCTTTAAATAGCTTTAAATTTAACTCGTACTTTATGCTGGTACTCGACTTTTATTTGACTTTTTAATTGAATTCTTATGTTTACACGTCTTATTTGATCTTTTATTGAACATTTTTACTTTAATTATTATGTTTATTTGATCTTTTACTGCACATTCTGACTTCTTTGTTATACATATTATTTATCTTTTAATGTAATTCATTTTATAATGGAACAACTGTCACAAAAAAACGATTTACCCTGTGTTCATTAAAGTATTTGTGATTTTGATTTAAGTTTCAAAACAATAAATAAAAATACTTCGCATATAATGAATAAAAAACACTATGTTTAAATGTTAGTTGCATTAGTTTGGTATAGTATATTCTAGGGTAACCCTTATATTTGAAATGGTGTATTCTATAAATACATGTGTGTATACTGTTGATATGACAGTTAACAGTGGTGTAGTGGGCGTTGGACGCGGGGGTACGCCGTACCCCCACTTATTTGGAGCATGATCTTTTTTTCAATGGTCTAATAAATATAAAATAATTGCCAGTGCTATCAGTTGCAAGTGTGTATTTGTTGTAATAATGACGAAAACATAATACATTTCACAGTAGTAAGTAATTATAACAAAAAATAAAAACGATTTCCTTAAAAAATTATGATTCGTCATCACGCTCGTGACCCAACGGCGAGCTGTGGGTGTCAGTGACAAAAAAATCCCCACTACACCACTGGAGTATATACTTACTGTTTATTGTTTAACTCATGTGCACAGCGTTGATAACCTAATAATAATATTACATACAGACTATTACCAGTACTTTGAAGCAGTGGAAGGTTGTAACTAGATATGTTACATTTGGTATTGTAGTTTCCTACACATTGAAGGTACTTATACACTACTTGAGTATCCATTTTATGCAACCGTATACCTATATTTGATTACATTTCAGAAGCAAATACAACCACATTTTCTGACAGCGCAAATAAGTGAGCAGATGATGAAGTGTTTCTTCATTTGTTCAGAAGATTCTCCCACTTGTTTAGCTAAATAAACTATTTAAAAAGCCTCTTGGATCTGTTGGAAAATGAATCGTCACAAAACTGAGAAGTTTAAACATGAGGACCTTACAGAATATGATGCATTGCTGTTGAGTAAACTACCATACTTTAAGTACATTTAGCCGATACATACTTTTACTTAAGATTGTAAACGAAGGACTTTCAAGAGGGATCATTTTAGGTTGGTTTTACTTCCTTAGGTAATTTCTTGTTTTAAATAACGTTAGGTAAGCTTCTTTAATTCTACCAATTGTAGGTATCACGTTAGAGGTTAACAATAACTTCCTTTAAGAATGCTCAGAAATCCAGAGAAGTATCACCTAGTGTCCAAAAAGACTCACCTTACCAGTCTGCAGCAGAGGTACGGAGCTTTCTCTTCAACTTCTCTATTTTAAGTACAGATTTTCCCTGTTTCTAATTTCATTTACAAAAACTTGTCTGGTAGCAACTTTCCTTTTCATTTTCCGTGGAGGGAGATTGTAAGAGAATGGGAGGAAGCACAAGGTCAGAGGAAAGGGCCGAGCCGGAGGAAGAGGAAACAACAGAGGCCACATGCTTCCAAAGAAAATTATGAACCGCTAATTTAAAATATTTCGCCAAAATGTAAAAATGTCTCTGACTGTATTTACCGGCCGCCACTGCTCAAATTACAACAGCTCATAAACAAATGTCTAATCGATCTTAAAGGTCCCATGTCATGGCCATTTCTACTGATCATAATTCCATTGTTGAGGTCTACTATAGATTTAAATTGTGCAATTTTCCAAACTCACATTCGTTTCTCACACGGCATCTCATATAGTATGTGTATTCACTCTCTGTCCTAAACGGCTTGTTGGAGCTCCTGCCCCCCCTGTGAGCCCAGTGTGCTCTGATTGGTCGGGACGTTGCGAGGCTCGCTGCTCAGTGAGCTGGCTTACTGGTGTGGTTTCCGGGTCGGCGATACAGAGACACAGCGAAACTTATCCTGAGCACACATAAACACTCACAGGCGAAGAAAAATCAATAAGTGTGGCTTGATATTGAGTAAGAAAAAGGTTTAAAACGCTGTGAGCATGGATCTGCGCGGATAGCATTTCTCCGCAATCCCAACTCGTCTATTACCAACCAGGGAGCTCTATGCAAGTCAATGGGGACTCCCTGTTAGTTGAAAATGTACGGTAAAGGTCCTGGTGTGTGAGGAGCTCCGTGGATTGGTCCATTTTTGCATGACGTCATGCGGTTCCCGGAAGAAAGAAATGGAAAAAGAGAAATCTCCAACGAGGCGTTCTGGGGCAGCATAGACAGGGGCCGTTTCTCAATCTCGAGGAAACTGGCTTCCAAGCCAATATTTCAAGGATGCTACGTCATTGAGTGCTGCCGAAGGACTGTTCCAATCTCCAGCATACTTGGAATTCCTCCGAGGCCGCGTCCTTGGTTTGGGGGTAATTTCGAGGCTGCACATGGGTAGACTTCGCGTCCTTAAAATCCCCACAATGCTTTGCACACGGACCAATTTCCCCAAATCTGTGGCGGAAAATGTAAGGCGGGGCCTCTCATATGACGCACACCTGCACACTTGCTAGCCTGTTCCACTCTTCGTTTTCCGAAAGTCAGGAAGGATTCTTGCCTAGCTTCGGAAGCAAGTGACTCGGAAGACATGTGCTACCAAGCAAGCATCCTCGCGATTGAGAAACGGCCAGGGTGTACTTTGAGGGTTAGTGACTCTGCAGACCGTTTACATGCATTTATAAGCATGACATGGGCCCTTTAAGGTCAGCTCTTTGACTCATGTGAGAAAGCCTGTTAACCAAAAGAAAGGCCAAGGAAACAACAACAGTGACCATTTTGTATATTTTATTATGAAAGCACACACATAACCCCCTTTGTTGGTTTGTATAAAAATAACAGAGTAGAAAAAACATAAATAAGCAAACAACATCTCCATCTATAGAAAATGACAAAGCCCGCAGTGTCATGAAATACATTGAAAAAACACTTTCAGCTCCATTTCCATACATTAAAAGATAAATTACAACAGAAAAAAACCACAAACAAACGGCAGAAGTTGAGTTAATGGCGTTCACTCGTATGTTTTAATATAGAAAAATAAAATATAAAATGAATCAATGTTTAACCCGTAAACCGCTTAGTTGTTTTGCTCGGTATAAAAAAATGTCACGTGGTTTACATAAAAATAAAACATATACTGTGATTGAAACTTCAAATAAATGCAGGGGATTTTCTAGAATAATGTAGTATGAGGGCAATACTGTGGCGCAGATCTTGTATATCATATGTATCAATTCTCGCTGGAACATGAAGCCTGTATACAAGAGGTAAACAACAACGACTGAGCTCCGTCAAAGAAAAAGCCTCTGACGCTCTATTTGACATTTGAGTCATTATGCAGTTTTTAATAATAATAATTATTACCCCTTTAACCAGTGTTTCCCTAACCTTTTTCTTAAATGATGTATCCCCTATCTAATATGTATTCAGTGAAGTGCCTCCTGACCAGTGTAAAACATTGTTGGTATAAAAAGAAAAAGCACTTCATGGCAAACACATTTTCTTTCATCATGCAATATAAAAAGAAACACATTTTCCAAAGTAGCTGCACTGCGTGTTTTCAATAATAAATGAGAGAGAGAAATCTGCTTCTTTTTCTATTTGTCTTCATGTTTCTTTGCTGTTGCTGCAGCATTTTAACCACAAATCTATGTCCTTTATTTTCATCTGTCCTTCAACATTGAAACCGCCTTCCTGTTCACGCCGAACAAACGTTATGCACTTGATACGACAGTTAACAAGCGAAAATGTGATTATCTAATTAATATTGTGGTTTATCAAACTTACATTCAAGTGTTTTTATTGAATGAATAGAGATTATTCATCTTATATTAACTAATTTATATAAACTATATTATTAATTATACATTTTCCATTTGGTTACTTTGAACTTATCCTAAGGAAACAAGGTTCCACACTGGGTGAACATACATTTGCTTACAAGTTAATGTAAAAACCAGTAATGCATGATGGTTCAGTTANTTATTTGTATTTTGTTATTTTTCACTAGAAATATCTGCCATCTACTTTGGTTGTATTTGTTTCTGTTGCTCTCAAATACAATATTGTGCTGCTGGGTTACCCAAAGTAGATGGCAGATATTTCTAGTGAAAAATAACAAAATACAAATAAATAATAATTATAGTAACAATAGCTGTTTTAAAAAAAATAAAAAATGTTTTTGTTTAAGCTATCTTAGATCCTCCCTTCTGATTTTGTTTAGGCCTTCCTAGAATCAATTATAAAGTCAGATCCTTGTCAGATTTATGGCTCGTATTTATCCCTCTGTTAGGTTTTACTTCGCCCTGACGTGTGGTCAGGGAACAGGGGGCGAGCCTCCTGTGGACGTGGCTCTGGAGCTCTGTGTGAGGTTCAAGGACCGACAGATCCTGCGGCAAGCCTGTGAGTCCGGATCCTGGGGAGAAACCGAGAGAGTCGTGCCTTTCTTCCCCTTCATCAGAGGACTGCCCTTCAAGGTACCTCACACAACTCTCATATATAGTCTTCATGTGGCAGCTGCTAACTTTTTTAATGCAAGGAAAATGACAGATGTCAATTGCAGGAACCGATTCAAAGTCAGACTGAAGCATCCTTTGTGCTCCAGTCTGTCCTCTCAGTAAACACAGAGCTGAATCCAGATCAAATGCCCGCTGAAGGCTCTTTGAGCAGCTTTTCTCTCACTGATTGTGCTGTGATGTTAAATGTGTGTTGCCTATGTCAGTGCCTAAAGAGATTGGATACTGATTAACATTGTGCATTACGTGGGCTGGTTCCCTCTTACATTTGCACATATATGTGTAAAATTGAAAGTATATAAGGCCTGCTCTCCCAAGATTGTATTCAGATGCTGGTTCCTAAAGAACAGAACTGGGTAAAACAGCTTTTAAATATGCTGCCACCTCTTCTTGGAATAAAGTACAGAAGGAGCTGAAACTCTCAGATTGTATCACCTTGGGGGAGTTCAGGTCCATCTTAAAGGACAGAGAACAAGAAACCATTGGTCGATGTGATTGCTCGTATATCCCTTAATTGAAGTCGTTTTACATTTTGCCAGTTTTTAAAGATTTTTTAATAGTTTCTTTTATTTTGCATATTGACTGGCATTTCATTTGTGTTTCAAAGCTGTATTCCTCTGCCTGTATTCCTCTGTGTTTTATCTGTTGTAACTTTGTTCATGCTGCCTATCTGGTTAAATAAAGGATATATATTGTTGTTTGTTTTTCATGTGTTGTGTCTTGATATTTGTCCATGTTGATGTTACACATGGAGCTGCTGTTATGCAAGTCACATTTCAGACTTGATCTGACCAATAAAGTGTTATCGTATCGTATCGTAGATTCATTTAGAACTGCCAAAAACACACAAAAACAATAGACACCAAAATTAACCTAACTTCCACTTTCTGTCTCCTCCCAGATTGAGATTCACTGTGAACAAAGTCGCTTTCGTGTGTTTGTGGACGGACAGAAGCTGTTTGACTTTCAGCACAGGTTGACGTCACTCAGAGACATTGACACGTTGTGGATCAAAGGTAGCGTCGCTATCACTAAACTGGCCTGAAGGAAAACACTGCACTGCTGAACATTTGAGAAGATTTCAAACAGACTCTGTTGAGCTCAAACTGCCATGACTCCCCTCATCTGAACATGTTCTGTATTCACTGTGGACCTTTTTGTACAAAATGTTGAATATGGGGGAAAAAAAGTGTTGAAAAAAATGTTTTATGATCACACATTAACAGACTGACTGATCAAGGAAGTGTAAGATCAGCAACTTCCATGTTTTGAGACGCACAATTACAGTTTTCTCCTCCTCTGAACAAACTCTGCATTCACTCCTGGCTTTTTTTGTACAAATATTTAATTTACAGAAAACAGTTGCCTCAATTTGTGACAAATGTTTTTGATCGACTGAAACAGTTTGAAAACGGGCATGTGTGACTGTGTGAAAACAACACCCAGACTAAAAAATGTGTTTCCAGAGCGTTTATAAAATCCTATTTTGGTTTTTCCGTTTTGTCAGTTAGTTGTTTTACGGGTAAGTTCATATTCAACACACACAATAACACACATTTAATTAAGGATTGAGGAAGCGGTAGACCGGCCACTTCCATTTTCCGCAAAGTAAAACTACTGTGTTTCTGAAAATAGTTTAGTGGCTTTAAAGAGAGTAGATATAGGCTTCAGTTCCCCCGGAAATATTCTTAATACAGTTTAAACTTCAACTGATTTTGTTTATTTTAGGGGGGAAGAATAAAATGTGTTTTGCTACTTCTCCTTTCTATAGCAGTGCAATGTTGGAAATTAAGCTCCTTCTATAACAGATGTTCAGCCCATAGACCACAACTACTACAACTGTAAATATCATAAAATACAATATGTGTAGCATGAAAGTAAACAGAAAATAATGGGGTTAACTAAAGGCCATTGAGGCTTTGGGTAGGACTGTTTTTATGAGTAAACAAACCATGAAGATATGAGGCCTCTGTGATTTGATGACTACCTCAAACCACACAGTGGGATGTCCTGCTGCCATCCATATTTAAATATATGAATATCTATATGAGATATACTGTGTGTGTTTCACATCCATTAAAAACCACTGTTATTTTTGTATTTACTTTTTTGTAAGAATATCAATACGAAGTGGAGTACAACATTTCATCAAATACAAATAAATAACAACTTTAAATATTGATTGTGAATCATTAAAAAACAGGCTCAATGTATGCAAACGTTAGGATTTTATTGTATATTAAACCATTTGTTTTAGATGCTTTAATAATGTTTTGGACAATGTCTTTATTGATATTTTAATTGCAATTAAGCAGATATTTTTGTATTTTTTCCAGGTGTTTTTGGGAATATTTTCAGATATTTGACTAAAATATTCTGAATATAAAAAATAAAATGTGGTTTTAAAACATCTGCTCAACTTTTAACCAATCAACAAGACAATGACATCTTGTTGGTGCCTTGTGCAGACTGTGACTTAAACATATATATATATTTAATGGAGCTTAGATGTTAACGACCTGTGATTCAGTGCAATATTAGTCCACGTTGTTTGACCAAAGTGTTTTTCTGTGAAATCTGTGATTTTCTGTCTGAACTGAAGTACCTGTTAAACATGGAAAGTTTTGGAGGAGCCAGCAGAAAGAGCCTGTCACCGCGGTGCATGCTGGGTGATATTGAGGCAGGGTAGCAGCAGCAGCGGCACCGGCTGACTCAACCTTCAGTTTCTGCTTCACTTTCAGCCGTCCTGCACTCCTCAGGTGGCCCAAATCTGACACCTTATGGACGGCACCGGCTTTACCTGAGTCATGGACATCAGCGGAGGACATCTCACGGTGAGCTCACCTGTTTCTCTCTAAAGACACCTGCTGTCAAACCCAGCCGGATGAGGAGGCTGAAGCTACAGCTAAAGCTCAGGGAAGATGCTTGTTGTTGTCGCTAGCTGCGTAGTTATCCGAGGTGTTGGACTTCTCATCTACTCATATGTCATGGTGTTGCTTTTATATCGTATTTATATGTGTGTGATCACCCTGTTTATCCATATAAACGTCACGGCAAAGGGGCGACAAACTAATGACACGTTAACATCGCTATCGTTCATTAGCATGCTAAGCTAAGCTAGCAACCGTTACACCCAATCTCTGCCGTTAACTGGTAACATCGCTCATACATTAGCATGCTAAGCTAGGTTAGCACCCGTTACACCCCATCTCTGCGAACTGTCTCGGCCTTGTAGTTTAATTAGATGCCTCCTAGTTAAAGCTAACATAGCTGTTAGCTTCATGTTAGGTTAATCCTAGGTTAGTCGTTTTTAAATCTACATAACTCCTCTGAGCTGTCAGGTTTATACTGAGCAAACGTTAGCATTATCCTTTTAGTCTGCTCAGCTAGATGCCAACCGATTTAGCTTAGAGCCGTCTTCACCTAGTTTCAATTATAACCTAAGGCAAGTAGGCGAAAATGTGTCAAACTCGAGAAATTGCCTAAAGTGGTTGATTTTGAGTTTGTGGATTCTGAAATAAACAATTGTCAAAAGATGCAAACCTTGTAATGACGGCGACAGATCGTCTCAATAGATAACATTTTGAGTTTGCTAAATATTAACTTTAGTTTAAAGGGCTGGTCTAAAACAGCTGCTTTAACCAAACAGCAGTGGTGGAACAAGTGCTCCGACATTTCACTCAAATAAAAATAGCAATACCACTGTGTATAAATACTTTGTTCCTGCATTTAAAATGAACATTTTTAGCATGGAAATACACTCGAAACCCACCATGCAATTGGCCTATTAGAGTAATATGTTTTTTACTCGATAATAATCATGTGAATTCATTTATGGAGTGCTATGTCAACCTGTCTTAACCATTTTAATATGATATCACAATTTATTAGTTGATTTAAGATGTTTAAACTGAATCTGCAAAGTGACTTGTAAGAGTGCATTCAATTGTAGATTTGTGTCTCAGATGTCGTCGAGGTGAAGTATACAGTTTCAGAAAAAGGAGTTGCACCAGTAAAAGTACTTTTAAAGTTGTATTTAACTTACTATACTTAGTTTCTTTCCACCACTGCTAACATTGTCACTTACATTGTGGCTTATTTTGGACTGTCTTCTGAGAGGTTCAGAGAGTACAGCACAGCAGAAGGACAAATTACATGCTTAAATTGTGATGGAGGCACATCAGTTTCCTTGGTAACAAAGGAGCTACGGGTAACATATTTATGTGTTTTCTTTCCCCGAAAGCCTTTGTAGCTAACTTGTCTTTCTGGACCTGCATATCTGTAGTCCTAGTCAGCGCTGCCGGGGCTGGGTGTAGACGTACCTGCTGCCAGATATTCAATGAGATAAGGCCAACAAAGCAAACACACATTTCAGACGCCGCCTCTGTATGGGAATGCCAACAGAGTTCCTCCTTCATTTAGAAGTCAAAGTAGGAAGAAACTCCGGTCTGCGTGTCTCATGAAATCATAACTTTTATATCAGATACCTTTGGGTCATACAGGATTGTAATTTCCTATCTTTATGAAAGAAATGTGTACTTTTGAAAAAAGTACCGGCACCTTGTGGTTTTTTCAAATGAATAATTTTGACTATTTCAAATGATTATTTTTAACATTTCCCTTTACAAATTGTTAGGAAAAAGTTGTTGATTGCTATTCCTAGAGACCAAAGCAACCTTTTTACATTTTCTAAAACCTCAAAATATTAAACTGACATTTAGAAAAGCAATTCCTATTTTAGAAACTGGGATGTGTTGTGTTTGTGCTTGACAGAAGATTTACATGATTAACTGATCATAAAGATAGTTACGGATTCATTTTCTGGCATCGATCTAAGTGATCCACTGGAAAACATGCACTCTTCATGTATAAATAATGAAATGTCCAAAACACTGCCATGTTTTTGAAGACATGTCATTATTTCTGAACTACTCTTATTTTCCATTTACAACAAATAGTTCCAGCGTGTAAACATTCTTCAGCTTGTTTTTTATTAGATTCATGGAAAAATATGGACACATTTCAAAAGACAACATTCTTTCATTCTTTTTTATTTTAACAGTGGATTGTTTTTATTCTAATCTAATATACACAATGGACTAACATCAAACACACACAAAGATAACACGTTTGGAGCACATCCAGGAACTTTACAGACCCAAAAAGTTTCCAAGGACATATTCAAAAGAAAGGAAGTGATGATAACATCACGTGTTATAACTTGATATTTTGTTGGCAGTCGAAAACATGCAATTAGAGAGGGTTAGTGAAAGATATAAAATCAGTCAGCTCAAGATTATTTTGTAAGTGTTGACGAGGCAGAGTAGACATCAAATGAATATAGATACAACTTGTGTGAATACATTATACTTTATAGTCTCTCACTGTTTGTTTACAGCACTCTCACTTTACACATCACATCACTCATTACCACTTCATTACTGTCAACGTGACGCCATTCGGTCCCCCTATAAGTGGTTCCGTAATTCAATTTCTGCTTCGTCTCAAACCACACATCACGATAATCGGCCCTGGAGCTCCAGCCGAGTTCACTCCCTGTGTTGATGGGGTTTATTCTCCTCTGTGACACACTTTGTTTCTGATGAGGCCTGTTCTGTGTTGATATGGCGTGTGACGTGTGTGTTACATGTTGTGATCATGGACCCCTCGTCTCTGTCATGTGATTGTGATGTGCTATATGTGACATATATGTAGTATAAAGATGTTCTCTACTTGTCTTTCATCCTTTCTTTATAACTAATGCTGTGTTGTGATTTTAATAAGGTGTGTGTTATCATCTGGCCGGAGAGACAACAGCTGGAAATGAGCAATGTTTGCTAAAACTGCCCCATTTACTGTTTGGTGTGACAGTTGATCGATGGGGACGGTCCACGACACTATAAACAAACTAAACTAAAGTTGTCTCTTGCAGGTGTAGCCAGGAGGATTCGTTGACTGCCAGAGAATCATGGAGCCCGATGTGATCCGCTTGTACAGCTCGTCCCCGCCCCCGATGGAGGACGGCGCCGAGGAGGAGGACGAGTTTGGAGACTTCGACACCTTCTCCAACGTCCCTCACAGCATCAGCTTCACAGAATTCGAAACCCCGGCCACTTTTAACCAGAATGAAGCTTTTAGCGCCACTTCCCCTCCTGAGCTCCTGAACAGCAGGGGGGTGACGGCGTTCAGCCACAGCTCCTCTAACGGCACCCACAACAACAACAACGAGCTGTCCAAGGCTAATGGCGTTGTGCCGGGGAGCCACCTGGGCCCCTCAGAAAGAACTGAGATTAAAAAGGTCCTCTCGGGCTCTGTGGATTTCTCCGTGAGCGACACAGCTGGCAGCGAGCCGGCTGGTTGTAACGGCGGAGGCTCTGAGGTGCTAACAAACGGGTTTGCAACCTTCGATGTGCAGGGAAGCCCCTCCGCGCAGGATTCTGTCCACTCTTGTAAAAAAGCAACGTCAACTGAGGACACGGGCAGCATCCCAGCCGAGGATGATTTTGCAGACTTTGCTGCTTTTTCCAATCCTGAAGGACACCGCAGCCAGACGGCAAACGAGGACTCTGACAATCCCCCGGGAGGCAGCTTGTTGGCGGAGGCTGCCTGCCACGAGGAGCACTTTAATATGGAGCCGGAAAACACATCAGAGGACAGGGACACAAACAGAACTGGACCTGACACGTGTGGCTCTGACTCTGGTCCCGCTGAGGCCCCGGACGGCTCGTGCAACACGGACCGGGGCCCCCACTCTGACCCTGGTCCCGCTGAGGCCCCGGACGGCTTGTGCAACACAGACCGGGGCCCCCACTCTGACTCTGGTCCCCCTGCGGCCCCGGACGGCTCGTGCAACACGGACCGGGGCCCCCACTCTGACCCTGCTCCCGCTGAGGCCCCGGACGGCTCGTGCAACACGGACCGGGGCCCCCACTCTGACTCTGAACAAAGAGACGTAGCTTTTGCACAGGAGGCCTCGGAGGCAGTTTGCACTAACAGACCCCTCACCCTGAACGGGGTGGATGTAGCCGACGGGGACGACTCCAGAGACGGAGGCAGTGAAGACGACCTCTCTCCGGACGCTGAGGAGGGACAGTCTGACGGGAAGGGCTCCGGGAACGAGATGGAGACAGAAACGGAGACGGAGACATCGTTGGGTCGGCCGCTCTCCACAGAAGCTCTGGAGGAGTTTGGGGACATCAGCACCACGGGCTCGGTGCCCTCTCTGCCGCTCCTGGGGGAGACCGCCGCCACGCCCGCCGACTACAGCCAGCTGGCCGAGGACGAGGACTTCGGGGATTTTGGAGACGCCGGCTCATTCAGCGGTCAGGGCTTTGCAGACTTTGAACAGCTGGACGTGCAGCAGGAGCCGAGCCGGACGGAGAGTCCTGCTCCTGCTCAGGAAGCTACAAACACGGAGGAGGTGGAGGAGGTGGAGCAGCAGGTGGAGGAGGTGGAGGATGACTTTGGAGACTTTAACTCCCCCAAATTTCACGCCAGTGGAACCGTGGGGGAGGAGGATGGAGGCAAGTTTGCAGACTTCCCCGTCAGCGACAGTTTTGGTAACTTCAGCTCGGCTGCAGAAGCCGCAGACGGGGAGGCGGACGCAGGGTGGAGCGCCTTCGGGGATCAGCAGGTGGAGGAGGAGGAGTCCTGGGCGGCGTTCAGCGAGGAGCCGAGCATCGCACCTCCTGCAGAGAGCAGAACGGAGGAGGAGGAAGAGGAAGAGGAGGAGTGGCATGAAAGTGAAGTCCCTGCAGTCAGCGAGGAAACCAGCAGGACAGACAGACAGGCGGTAAGCAGGAAGTGAACATGCTGCAGTTATTCATCCATTAGCCCAGATCAGGATTTCATTTATCTAGAGCTGCAAAGCAAGAGAACAATGGCCGCTCATGAGAATTGGCATTAATAAGTTGCAAAAGTAGCCGGCCGGACTTCAGCAGTTTGACTTTGATTTGTTTTTGCTGTGTTCATTGAAAGCCACCAAATCCTTCTAGAAATCCTCCACAGACATCACTTGATCACAATGAGGTATCGACAAAAATGAAAACAAATTGCTTTTGAGAGGGATATCTAAACAATTACATATCAAACCAGACATACATGCATTTTGAGTAATAAAAGAAATAACTCTTTAACATGAATACAAATGTTCCAAAATAAGCAATACAAATTATTTCGGTTATTATTTAATCAAGCTTCTTTTTCTCAACATACTGTAATAACTTCTCCTGAGATGAGGAGGTCCATCCAGCAAAAAGGAGAAAACATGTATATGTAAAATAACGGTTTTCTATTATTGATTACATTTTTTTAAATTCCAAACATACTTTTAAATCCATATTCTAACATCTAACTGAAATCTCTGCTGTTAAAAAACTAACTAAAAAGAGGAAGTGGTCCTGAAGGATCACATTTCAATCAGTGTATCGTTTGTCAATATCCAGCTGAGTCAGCAGCAGCCTTACTCCTTCTCCCACTGTTTGTATTCAACATGAACCGAGCCGTTAGTGACAGAGGTCGGCTCCTGATCTACTGAAGGACAAAGAGAATACAGTTTGCTCACAGGGAAAACCATCCTATGCTTTCAGAGGTGGTGTGTGGACAGTGCAGTTCTATAGGTACAGATAGCGACACACACACACTGTTAATACAGAGTGTAGAAATGGGACCTGCTCAGGTATTTGAGGTGAACTACATTATCACACAGACTCGTAGTGAACCCTGAAGTCTGCAGCTTGCATCAGTGACGCTGGATCTCCTTCATCATCATGCAGTGTTAGCAGACAGAATAACCAGTGTGACAGCCTGCAGGTTGTGTGCAAACGTGTTAATGCTCTGGTTTCAGTGTGAGGGGAAGGAATGTACCATATTCCAATTTTTAAAAAGTGCAATATGCAGATGCTTTTCAGGTGTGGAGAGGCTTTGATCATGAATATTTGTCACATTTGTTTATTGGGTTTTTTTCAGCAGCATGCAGTTATTCTATCAGAGCATGTATCAAAAGTAGGTAAACAAATGTTCACTTTATAGAACAATAGGTAGAGTAACAATGTGAATACTGCTTAACACCAGGGCAAACACAATCCCTCACAGACAGAAGAAACAGACAAACAAAAAATAAATAAATAGAAAACCAGTCAGCTTACACAAACATGTCAATAATAAACAATAAATGTCCGTACGGCAGCACCTCCACCCCCGCAACAACCCATCCAGTGTTGGACCCCTCCGAAATGCAAAAGTTTAATCAGGAATGTTTTGGAACTTTAACTTTGCGACACACTGCCCCTTATCTGTTTACATTCAGCTCTGTCAATCTACTCCATTGAAATAGAGGAGCCTGCCTCAAATAGGAAAGCCAGATATCTGGAACACACCCCCATTCTGGTGAAGACTTAAACTGCTTTTTGGATATGCACGGAAAAAAGAAACCCCGTCTTGTGATGTTTGTCAATTTGAGTATGCACGGCTGCATGTTAATAGGATATTAGTTTATTTTGAGCAGACATGCAAACAGCTTGGATGGAGTATTGATTCTAATAAAGTATTCATATTTTGTGCATGTAAACAAACAGTCACTTTCTTCAGTGACAGCCATCTTCTCAGCTGGGGTGTGGTGAGGAGCACACCCAGCTGCAAACTGTCAGGGAGAACCAGATTATTGGACAGGGTGGAGCAGCCGACATTTTAGTATTTCATATGTTGCTGTCGGGATGGGGAAAACATTTTTTTGTAAACACTTTCAAAAGTCTTCAAGAACTAAACATTTGAAAGGCTTTGACTGTCCATCTTCATTAACTTGGTGAAAGATTATTAAGATAATTCATCAAGGGTTTGAGTTCAGTAACTTTGAAAAACTGGTGTGACACAGATGGTAGAAATCCATCAGCACTCCTGTCCTGGGTTACTGTACGGGTGGAGACACATTTTGTGAGAGAGAACCATCTGTATCGTGAAGCTCTTCCACTTGTTATCTCTCAGCGCTGCCTCACACTAACACAAAGTGAGAAGTACTGGAGGTACACAAATGTGATAAATTAGAGGTCAACGCATCCACACATATATTTTTATACCACTAACAATAGAAAACTAAAGATCACTAAAGATAGACTGTCTATTAGGGATGTCCCGATCACCTTTTTTTGCTTCCGATCATTTGATTTTGACAATTTGCCGATACCGATTTTTCCCGATCCGGTCTTTATGCAATGCATTAAGAGAAAAAAAAGCATTCAAGTTGTCCCTTAAGGTTATTTTTTTATTTAAATTGGATATTCTATCCAACATGGATATAGCTTCTTTCTTTCACAGCAGCATTGGATCAGTTCAGTTGTGCAGCATTGGATCAAAACAAAATAAAGCTTTCAGTACTCGTTAGCTTACTGCTACAATTAGACACTGCGCCCACTCTGTTGCCAGATTTGAGAGAAATAAGCAACCAGGTCTATGAAAACAAGCC
>NW_011345269.1:1361203-1375426 GCF_000735185.1 Notothenia coriiceps | reverse complement strand
GACGACGACCTGCACAGAATAGGAGATTAATTAATTTATAGAGTTGCTAATTTATAGAGGAAGGTGTAGAAGGGTTCTAGAAGAATCATCATGTATATAATCAGGGATTCAATGTTTAATTTCCTTTCTTTCTTTTTTTATTCTGAATGATTTCTGGATGATTTTACGTCTCTGAGTGTCTGTGAAGGAAACACTTGCCGAATCAAAGTGAAGTGGTATATATGTTTAAATTAATACATTTATAAACATATATATAAAATCTATATATATATATATATTTATCGACTTGAAACCACACTGCCTGCAGAATCCAGCTGATCGTCTTGTGTTTAAAGGCCTTAGTTTTTACCCGTAGATTTTAACGTTTCTTTAACCCGCTCTGTGTCTTTCTTTCTGTTTGTAATTGAACAGCTTTTTAACGTAAATTATTTCACACCCCATTTACTTTTTCTCCAGTCTATCCCCCGTTTCTAGAACTGAAGGACGACTGTTTATATTTGCTTTGGGAACCGACTAAACGCTGGTGTGTGTTTTCATTTTTATTCCATGTTTAATTTTTCTACACATTCCAGCTTTTGGATATAAAGCAAGTGTCCTTCCTTGTTTGTGTCCGCACTCACGGTTCCTCATTTGTTGTTTTTTGGGGGGGGGGGGTTAAAACAGGAGTTGTTTTTTTTTGGGTTAAAACCACTTTAACTTAAGGTTTCTCGTCAGTGAAGGTCGACTCGAATCAGAAGGGAATTAAGGGACCAATGTCTGCTTCCTCGTGTCGGGTTTTGTTCTCTGTTCCTAATATGAAGTGCTTTTTGTTGTTGCCGCTCATGTTTTGTTGTTGTTTTGCTCATACTACTGTCAGCCCCGTCTCCCAGGAGGATTTTGCACATTGTAAAGATGAAATGGATGTAATCATAGTTCACTGTGGCTTTAGACTGTGTACAGTTAAACTATGGACTGTCAAATGTTACGGGAAAATTCCTATGGAAAAAGACTGAATCACTTGAAGAGCCTGTCAAACGGTTTTCGTGCATGCCCGGGTTCTTTTGAGACTATAAGTGTGTAAATTTTACTTTTAGTGTACACAAGAAATTAAAATAGTTATCTTCTCCGCTTGCTTCTGTTTCTTTCGGACGCACATGAACACTTTCATCAACCAAGTCTTGTTTTGTTTAAGGATTTCTCTCAGACATGCAGGAAAATATGTATCAATTCTGGCCAAAATGTTAAAGGTGGGGGTGGGGGGGTAGGTCATTCACTTCAGAAACACTTAGTTATATTCCATGGAATGCTCTTAACATCCCGATAGCAATGAATATATTAAATGCTTTGACAATAAATACATACAAAAATGTGATCTGTGGAAGCCGTGGCGCTGTAAAAAGCACGACCAATCATCTGAGCCGGCCCGGCTAAAGTAACTGGATGAAATAACCCTAACCCTATCTGTGCACAAACTTATCTCCTGCCCTCATTGGTAACACACACTCGCATACTGTAACACACACACTAACTCACATACTGTAACACACACACTCGCATACTGTAACACACACACTCACATACTGTTCTCACACACACACACATACTGTTCTCACACACACACATACTGTAACACACACATATACTGTAACACACACACACACACACATACTGTAACACACACACTCTCATACTGTTTTCTCACATACTGTTCTAACACACACTCACATACTGTAACACACAGACTCACTCACATACTGTAACACACACACTCACTCACATACTGTAACACACACACACACACACACACACACACACACACTCACATACTGTAACACACACACACACACACACATACATACTGTAACTCACTCACACACACATACTTTAACACACACACATACACGCATACTATAAAATAACTGGATCGCCTACCTGCATGTCAGCCTTCCATCTGTGCACAAACTTACCTCGTGCCCTCATTGGTCATGTGCGCGTTCGTGTGTTTTGGAGGAGGGGCTCTGTAAGGAAGTCTGAAGGAAGGGGCAGATTTTTTTCGGCTGCGTATTTTCAAATTCTAGCGCACTCGAGTTGGTTTCTCCATTCTTACCTACCCTACCTTTAATAGAGGCTAACTTGTGCTAACAAATAAATAGACATTACATTGTTTATAAATTAAATTAACCTGTAAAGAAAAATGCCAAAAACATTTGCATTATGTTTGAAGAAATGCATTCAATTCACTGTAAAATAATAATAGAAATATAAAATGTACAAATTAATTTAGTCTTTAAATGGTAAAATGATGTTAAAAAGGCTTTAAATGTAACCTATTTTAATTTAATTACACTATTCACTAGCGTAGTTATTTAACATTTAGAGACTGAATAATTAAGAATGCTACTTATACTATTACTTGAATTAGGTCATATCAATAAAATGTTTCTTTTATTTTTTCTAATACATCATTTAAATTTGTTTTTATTAAATCAAATTTTTATTAGTTTAAATAAAACCAGATCCTCTCTCACCTCTCCTCCTCTCCTCTCAAATAAAAAAAATGTAATCAATCGAGATCAAATCTGTTAAAAAAAATAAAAGACAGGAAGACAAAGATGAGATAATTTTCATTTAATGTATAAAATAAAATTACTAAAGTGCCCCCCCCCCCTCAGAGCTGAATCCTCATCACATTCAAATAATAATAATAATAATAATAATCGCCGTCAGAAGGAAACATGATGTATTGCATAGGAGAAGGCATCGATGTACAGAATCACTTCATCCCTCCCTTTAATGTCCAGTACAAACCTGCAGAGCCACAGAGCTGCTACAAACAACAACAACAACAACAACAACATAATAATACAAACATTTGGTTTGATGAGAACAACCAATCTTTCATTCTCTGGATGGAAACAGACAGAAGAGTCAGGATAAACAACATGGAGCCAGTTTCCAATGATTAAATCGATTAAATCTAAATAAAAAAAGGGTTTGGGAAGTCACATTCTTCATACTTTTGTTTATTTTTATATTAAAAATGTTCAACTTTAGAACCAAAGAACACAGTTTTCTGATATTTTGGATGCTGATACTCTTCTATGAAAGGGTTTAAAACACACACAGCACCATGTAACTTATTCTTCATAACAAACAGTGTGTAATGTAAATATTTTATTAATTGATATCCCTAATTTAGATCCCTGTCTCTAAGTTTTAAATACTGATTAACAACAGGTGGATGCTTACACTGGAAATGTGTTAAAAGTAAGCGATTTGAAGCTGTAAAAAAAAACAAATACAGTGTGAATAGTGGAGGAACAACTACAGGAAGATCTTAGCAATACAAAAGAAAGGGTATTGAATCTTAAAAAAGGCATTGGATGTTGAATTAAATGTTATTTTTTCACATAAGGACACAGTAGGATGCAGTACTACTCAAAGGTGTAACTCCGTGCTGTTACCGCATCTGTCCAGCAGGGGGCGACACCGTTCAGCTTTAACACTGCGTTTAACTGCCATTCAATTCAATCACATTTTTAATATTATTTTCCACTTTTACTGAGTTAGGTCTCTTTACCAGCTTCAGCTCAGATAGATTTTTAACAGAAATACCAGATATTTATAAAGGTTAAGATTTTTTTAAATGCCTGTTTGTTTACATAATGGCATTTTTTGTGTAAAACACACAACATGCAAGGGGGATTTGTTTCATATATCAATGATTAGCAACATTGATTTTAAAGCATTATAATAACTAAACATAAAAGATGTTTTGGGCCACAGATATTTAGATCTGGGCACACATCAGCAAGTTTAATCCCGGTTGAAACGTAAAAAAAACCATTTTATTTAAAGTTTCTATTCAGATTTAGTCATTTGAAACTGGCCCACATGTTTATCCACCCACACACACACACACACACACACACACACACACACACACACACACACACACACACACACACACACACACACACACACAGTGGCATAGGTTGAATTGAATTGCTGAAATCCTAAAATATATTACATAGTATTAAAAAACACCTCCGATCATTTATTAAATGACGGAATATTTCATAGACTTCCACCCAAAAGGACCTCTGAGTTAAGCCTGAACTGAGAGGGCAGCCTTGGTGGGGAAATCTTTTACAGAGAATACATATTTATGTTTCTGTACAAACCAAATATTAGTGTCCAGAGATACAATAAATACACACGGAGCCGCGGGGTAATAAATAATTCATAGAGTTATTTCTGGTAAAGGGAATGTCTGCTTGTGAAAACTTGAGTCACCATTTTACTACAAACCATCAACAACATACTTTCTATTTTTTCCAAATGTGAGTTTTATTAACTCCAGGTTGAAATGTTATTTTTAGAAAGATACAATTTCATTGGTTGAGTTTAAAGTGAGCGCTGACAAACACATTGATTTGAGTGTTGTTGGTGTGGGTATTAGCTTAAAAACATCCAATGTCTGTCAAGTGTAATGAAAAAATACTTTATACATGTATTAGGAGGGAAAGTGTTATGGTTATTTATCTTTTTCTTCCTGCTAATTCTCTTAGATTAAAGCAGGGGTCTCAAACTCAAGGCCCGGGGGCCAAATTCGGCCCGCGACTTGATTTTATGTGGCCCCCCCAAGAGCTAGCAAAGAAAAATAATAAGTTTATTATACGGTTACATGCCACTTTACAGAAGCAGGTTGCCCATAAACTACATGTCCCACAATGCATCTCGGTTTGTGACATGCGCACTGAAGAGACTTGCAATTATTTGCCTTGCTTTCAGACGTAGTTAATTACTAAGTTAATATCCTATCCGATAATAATCCAATTCAGAGGCAATAATGTAATATAATACATTATTTTATATAAATATTATATATTTATATAATTACAACCGGCCCTTTGAGTGCAACCATAATGCTAATGTGGCCTGTGATGAAATTGAGTTTAACACCCCTGGATTAAAGTCAAGAATTTAAGTGAAAAAACCTGGGGAAACATTTTTTTTTTGTCAAGTAAAATGAAATGATTACCTTTCTTTTTAAATAATATTTATAATTGAGTTCCTTGATTTTCAGCTAATTTACACTTGCTAGTTTAGCTCAGGTTTGAACTCAACCAATAAGATGCTTTACTCTTTGTGTTTCCAAAAGTAAAGGTTGTTTTTAAACCAGAAACTGTGACAGACTTAACAACAACAACAACAACAACAACAACAACAGTGATTACTGTTCAGACACAAAGTTGATCTGTAGGCAGGAAGTAAGTCGGATATTATGAGCAACAAACCGGCTAAAGAAAATGAAAACTAGAAACTTAAAGTCTGCTGCTGTTATATATGTTTCCTGTTGTCAAATCCAATAAAAACACAAATAAATGAAATTTGTTATCTGCTTTTTTCCCTTGGATTTGTGGAAAAATACAAAAAACCTCAGACGTTATGTTTCCGTTTGAAAAACAACAATAGGAATAGCTCAACATTCACACGTCGAGATGCTCTTACACTCGTTCTGGACCGAAGTATCTCTGCAGGCGGGATCCTCTTCAAAAAGGTATAACATGATGCATTGTGGGTAATTAAGAACAGGTATTGCTTCGTGACGAGCGACAGCAAGACGTGACGGCGTGATCGAGGTTTTAGAAAAAGGCACTGGATTGTTTTGTTTTTTTATAAATGCTATTGAGATTTCTGTCTTCATCTCATATTTGTGGAAACATGCACCGGCGGTAGAAAAAAAGTCTCTTTTTGATCTTTACAATTTCTCGGACAGCGGTAGGAAAACGGGACTTCAGGCCGGAGTCATCGGAGCTGGAAGACAAACTCTGAGCTCATTGTGTCTCTGAGAGGGAGTCATTCACACGGCGGGTCCTCAGTGTGGAGCTCAGGGTTCTCAACGCTCAGGGACTAAGACTAACTCTGCTGTGTGTGTTTATACACATGATTGGTCTGCGTCACACATTAAAGGCCCGGTCAATCAGAGCTTCACAATCTGCAGGAAAATCAGTCAATCCTCACCAAGTTCAACTCAATTTGGACATTATTATTTGCACCATTGACAAATAGCAAGCTGTCTTGGCAAAAGAGGAGGATGCTATCGTAGCTTATAAGCTATTTTCCTTTATCCAGTTAATTAAACGTCTTCTTTCAGGACATACAAAGTTTAGGAGAGTGACGCGTCCTAAAACCCGGAAGTAAACTCTTTCCGGTTCCTTCGACAAAAACTAATGCAATTTCGGATAATCTCCACATGTCTACCCTACTTTTATAATCTTCAAATCATAAATCTATCTATTATATTTATGATTCGAGAATTATAAAAGTAGGGTAGACATGTGGAGATTACCCGGCTGAACAAAACGTGATCCGTCTCTTGAACGTGTCTCAACCACAGACCTTATTTCGAAACTATCTTCCAAAATCCTGTGGAGAAATTGCATTGGTTTTTGTCGAAGGAACCGGAAGTGGTCAAATGCGAACTTACTTCCGGGTTTTAGGAAGCGTCAATGTGGCACTCTATAGTGAGGATGAATAGCTGTGAGGATGTTCTGCCTGTTAGCAGTTTAGCTAACATGTTTGTTATGCAGTTAGCAAGCTAGCTAGTTCAAAGCCCTGAGAACCAGAAGCTCCGTGGCTAAGTGCTAGCATTTAGGCTAAAGTAAAACAAGGCTCTTATGAAAGATAGCCTTGTTTTATTTAGAGGCTGTTGGTTTTGGTCAAAGCACCAAAAAGAGCTGGAAGAGCTTTTCTTTCTACCTGTAGCTCTGCAGCGTTAACTCACTGAGCTTTAAAACCAAATATTGACCAGGCCTTTATACCGTGTTTACTACTTTTGAACTTGTGTTTAAGTTTCATTAATAAACCACCTGCCTGAAACCTCCAGTGGATTTCTCTCCGTGTGAAATCCAGCCCGTGTGATTCATCAGTGAATTCCCTCAGCAGCTGTGATCCTCCAGACGACCCGGAGTGAAGCCCGTTGTTACTTTGAAAACTGTACAAAATGAACAAAGCCTCACTAAGTTCTGCTCAGCTGCCCACCAGCACCTCCATGATGTGGTCCAGCTCGGCCAGGTCCATTTTGAACGGCTGGTTCTGAGCGCCCGGCGCTCCGAAACCCGACATCGAACGCACCAGATCGTCCGCCGTCACCATGGGGGCCATCTTGGACGGAGGGGCTCCTGAGGGGCCGAGGTCGTACATCGACGTGTCAATGTCTGTGAAGAGGACGTCGTCCAGGGTGAAGTCAGTGAGGAAGGAGTGGGGCTGGGAGGGAGGAGGAGGAAGAGGAAGAAGGGGAGGAAGAGGAGGAAGAGAAGGAGGAAGAGGAGGAGGTTTACTCTCCACCTCTTCCTCCTTCATGATAACATCAAATAAAACCTGAGCAGGAGGCGGTGATGGCGACTCTGAGGAGGAGGAGGGACAGAGTTCCTCGATTTCCTCCAGGGCCGAGGAGAAGCTGTCTTTGGGGGACGGAGAGGGCGATGGTGGCGTCCTGGGGGAGAGGAGCAGGTGCTGGGAAGAGGAAGAGGAGGAGGAGGAAGAGGAGGGAGGAAGAGTGAAGAACATGGGAAGATCCTCCTCCAGCAGCGAGGCGGGGGTGAGGCAGGAGTCCGCCAGCAGTCCGGACATGGAGGAGGAGAGGATGCTGAAGGAGGAGGAAGAGGAGGAGGAGGAAGATGGAGGCTGGTGGAAGCTCTCGTCCTCGCTCACGGTCGATGAAGAGGAGAAGAAGAGCGCCCCGACGCCCCCCCCCTCCTGCCTGAAGTCTCTGTGGATGCGCTGGATGACGTTGTTGATGAGCACGCGGCGCTGCAGGCGGAGGTCGGCGGGCCGCGGGCCGTACAGCTTCATCAGAGACATGTTGAGGAGAGTCTGCCGGGTGGAGGAGGTCTGAAACACAACGCCTCCTGAGGGGGGGCGCCGCTCTTCCTCCAGGACGTCCTCATCATCGTCAAGTTTACGCTTCACCCCGTTACCCAACATGGATCTGAGGAAAGAGACGGAGATCAGAGAGAAGCCACAAGAATAACATTAATAATTCATTAAAACATTTATTACAGCGATTACGCAGCGGCGGCCGAGGCGGGATTCGAACTGGAGTTCCACAACGCCCCTTGATCTGATGATCAACGCTCTAACCCACTGCGCCAACATCATAAATGAAAGCAAGCTGCACAGTATCAAAGATTGAGGGATGAAGAAACTGAAATGTGGCAACAACAGATATTGAAAAGAAATGATACACTCGGGATGCACAATCTCAATCTCAATATTCAAGTTGCAGGAAGCACAATATTTAGTAAAAGCAAAATATGCAAAACATAATTATTAGAATGAACCCAACATGGATCTGAGGAGAGGAGACCCAAACAGATCAGAGAGAGAAAATAAGAAAGCTGCACTGCGTTAAAATGACAGAGAATAATAAAAACGTTTTTTTTTTTTTATTTAATTAATTTTTTTTATCTTTAATTAAACAAATTATGCATGTTTTTTAGGTAACATTACGCCGTCTTTGGCTCTTTTCTGCTGTAACAAATGTAACTTTCCCCTCTGAGGGGCTAACAAAGGTATTCTGATTCTGAGAGAGTAAAGAAATATGATATACTCGGGATGCACAATTGACAATATTTGAGCAAAATCTTAATATGGAAAGTTGCAATATTCAAGTTGTAGGAAGCACACTATTTAGTAAAAGTAAAATATCCCAAAAAAATATATTGCGGTTCATCAGAGAAGTGCTGGCTGCAAAAGTATTCTACAGACTATTTAAACAAATCCTTGTTCGGTACAGATCCATCAATATCAAAATAATCACATTGCGATCATTTCATTTTATTTTCAATGATATGAATCATATTTCAAACCGATCATTACCTCCAATATCGTGAAAGCCTTCTTTGTTCACAGCAAAGCATTGACTTTACGCAACATGAAGCCCTAAACAGTTTAAAAAAGGTATTGAATACTTTGGAAAGTATGAATAGTAGTTTTGAGGCACAAAGTTCATGTTAAGGGTCTTTCTTGGGCTTTGAAACTTTGGAGAAATCAAATCTGGAAGATGAGCGGCCTTCTCACAAACTGTGATGAGAAATGTGTGTGTGTGGGTGTGTGTGTGTGTGTGTGAGCAGTCAGCTGACCTGCTCCCATGTGAGCCTCAGTCAGCTGGTTGGGTGGGAGTCAGTCTGACACCTTCTGACTCCCTGAACAACAAAACACAGGAAACTGGCCACTTCCGTACTGACAAAGAGATGCAGAGACTGAGCAGTGGAAGCAGGATGCTCTGAATGTGTCACACAGGTTGTTCAAACGACAATCTCTATCACCAGTGAACACACACACACACACACACACTTTGCTTGTTGTCTTTAAAGCTGAACAACATTGACATTTAGTCCCATGTGGCAGCCCGCTATATTTAATGATTCACGCACTAACACAGAGAAGCACACACATGCTGTTTGGAGACGGTGTGCGCCTGACAGGTTGTCCAATTTACAGAACAACTCTAGGATTTCCAGCTGCTCTCCTGTCAGCCAGCCTTTGAAATGTCAATCATTCCCAGCAGTGATGATAGTAATTTCAGCAGTCAAAGATTCTCCTTCTCATCAGCAACAATAGCGGCAGCATATATAAAATGCTCTGTGGCTCTTGTTTTAGTGTGGGTTTGAATTTAAATATTTGTTTAGCTCAAACTTGAGAACAGAAATAAAGAACAGGAGAGAGTTCCACATTTCAGTGAAGCCCGATATGAACAGCTTTATGTTCCTAGTCCAGATTGCATTGTTTTATTTATGCAAACTCAATTTTACACCAAGAACAAACTAAGAAAGCAAAGAAGATCCAGCGGATACAAACATGTGGTTTTTTAAGCACACAGTAGGAAGTCATTTTGATATGCTGGAATGCCACGATGAATATTAAAATGCATGAGATCTAAAGTTTATGTTTGGCCTTGAAGACAGTAGTTTTAGTAACGGTGCTATATAGCAAAAATCTACGTTCAGTCTCAAAAAGTGACACCAAAGGCCAAATGGCCTTGCCCCTAAAATGACAAAAATCCAAGCCTGGTTGTGATGCCATAACGAATAATAAACTCCATTGCTGCCCTGTAGAACATTAACATTTATCCACTCCATGAACCCTGAGCCTACGCAGAAAATGCAGGCGCTGGCTTATCTTTGAGCATACCTGATCCACCTGATGGGCCCAGCCTAACTGAGCATCAAAATAAATCCCTAAATATTTCAAACTCGTAACCTGCTCAACTCCCTCCCTGTTGATAAGGACTGGGCTGTGATCAGCTACTGACTTGGGGTCAAAGATCATTTCCTTTGTTTTTTTAACATTTAACACCAGGTTGTGCGCCTCACACCACTTCACGACCTCTTCAATCTCAAGTTTATAAATAGAAATGTCTGAGTCTCTAGTCAGTAGACTGAGTATGGCTGTGTCATCAGAAAACGTTATAATGTGGTTGTGTGTGTGCTGACTCCTACACTCATTTGTGTGTGAAGAGAAGAGGAGAGCTAAGGCAGCCTTGTGGTGCCCCTGTGCTTTTGACCTGTGTGTCAGAGAGGGTCGAGTTTACTTTCACCTGCTGCTGTCTTTCAGTTAGGAAGGAGTGATACCATCTGATGAAGTAAGGATTCACATCCATCTGTTTGAGCTTTTTTAACATCATTTGGAGAAGAATAGTATTAAAAGCAGATGAAAACAGAACAACTCTGGCTGCTGCTGTTCAAGACTGTGAGACCTGGTTAAAAGCTCCAATAGGTGTACCTTGACTTAAATTGAAGATATTAAAAATAAAAAGCCTACATTTTCATCTCTGTTCATCAGTCTTATAATATTATACTTTATTATTTTTTTTATTGAGTCAGGCATAATGTGTTTACATTCATACATTCAATATATATATATATATTTCCCCCCCTCCCGGTCCTAGCTAGTACATTAAATAACTAACTAAATAAATCGATACATGTATAGGTAAAAGTAAAGTAATGTAGAAGATAATATTAAAAGAAAATTAATAGATAAGGGAATAAAGAATAGTAACAGTAATACATGCACCCATATACTCACATATGTATACCCACATATACACATACACATGTGTGTACATACGCACACACATGTACAAATGCACATACAAACACGTACCTACATACATACATGTATACAAAGACAGAACAAATAAATAAAAGAAAAAGAAAAAAAAAATATAAAAAATAAATGATACTAGTATAAGTAAGTATATGATATTATACTTTATAATGAGAAATCAATCCTCCTTAATGCACGTTAAGAACATTTGATTGATCTGTCTCACTATTGAATTGTTTATCATCCTTTAATACATACTTGTATTCCCTTTATCATCCTCTGATGTTTGCTTGATCTGTGTTACCTTCAGTTTATGAGGCTGTACTTTTTCAAAAACAAAAGAGAGATGGTCCAGCACTCAGCCATGAAGTCGGTCAGATATGTGTTTTTAGCTCGTGGGAATAATGGCCTTGTAACGCCGCATGTCTTTCATTATTATTTCAGTGTGGCACAGCCTGATGTCACGAGCAGACAGGGAGACAGAGATTGAAAAGTAAGAATCGCAGCTGCCGTCAGTGGAGGGTGAAGGTGAGTCACTGGCCTCCCCTCCATGTTTCATCTTCATGTCTGAGGACACCACACACACACACACACACACACACACACACACACACACACACACACACACACACACACACACCACTTTTACCTTGTTTCTATTAAAAAATACTGAATGCAGTACCGTTAGGAAACATGTTTTATTGAGTAGAATGGCACATTTTCATCATGTGCAAAAAAATCCTATTAACAACATCGGTGCTTAATTATTAGTCCTTCAAAAGGAAATACATTTTTAACAGTTGAGTAACCCTTTGAAAGGCATATTTGACATTATGAGAAATGGGACTTCTTAGAGTACAGATTGATACCACTGTCATGTCTGTACAGTAAATATGCAGCCGAGCCAGAAGCTGGTTAGCTTAGCTTAGCATAGAAACAGAAATGAGAGCCAGAGACAGTTGTGGAAGACGGACTTAAATCCTAAATTCAAATATAAATACCATAGTCCTAAAAATACTCAAATAAATGTTCAGAATCAAAGATGTTACTTAGCTAGTTTTATCAGCAAAATCTACCTAAAGTATCAGAAGTAAAAGACAGCGATCTGCATGATGGCTCCTCTCAATGTGGTAGGTATTTTATATAATTCTGTTTTTATAACATACAAATACATGTGACAGTATTTAAGGGATTCATCAATGGAGAGCCAAATTGAGATAAGCGTCAAATAACTGTAGTGGAGTAAGAATGACTTTTCCCTCCCTGGAATATAAGCAGAAAGTAGTATAACAGAGGAATACTCTCGTACAATTTTGACATACTTCTACTTTACTTATGACAGTACTTAGTTCATATACTTGGTTATATTACACCACCATCCAAAGATCACTAGGTAGTACATTATATATTTTAAGTTTTCTTCTATAAAAAAACACAGGTAGATGTTTGATCTTTAGTATGTGCTGTTTTTCTTGGCTGGGACTAAAAGTAGTCAGGCATGTAAGCCCCCGGTAAAACAGCCAATGGACTTGTCTTTCAATTTTCACTTCATGCTAAGCTACTGTAAGCATCTACTGGCTTCAGCTACATTGTTACTGTACAGATATGAGAGATAAGTCCAACTGAATATCTGCACGAAGAGAGTAATACCAAACCTTATATTTTCTGTTATACAAATGGAATATCTTTGGGTTTTTGTCTGTTTGTACAAAACCAGCAGTCTGAAAATGTCACCTTGGGCTCCGGGAACTGGTGACTAATTTCTGACATTTCAGAGACCAAACAATTAATCTAAAATGAAAATAGCTTGCAGCCCAAAAAAGACAAACTGTGAGTGTGTGTATCACTCCGCTGATACACACTGCGGTGCACACAGATGAGTAAACAAACAAATATCTTTGTCTCTCCTCGAGCAGCAGGACTCTCAGTACAGTATCATCACTCCTGCAGCTCTGTGTGAGCGCCTCTGTGTCTGACCCGTGGCATTCCTCCTCTCATTACTTACATTACAGAGATGAGGGGGAAATCAATACGGACTTGGGACCAGAATCATTAAGATAAGCACAGGTCTCATCACTTTCTGCAGACACCTGATTCTTATTCACGGAGGAGAAAATAGAGGACCTCAGATAGAGGAAGGGCTAGTCTACAAGCCGCATGCACTCCATCAAATGAGAGGAGAGTGCTATACAACACAATCGAGAGCGAGAGACCAGAAGACGGACACATCACACACACTCATCAGTTTAACAAAAAACTGCAATTTTCCTGCGAGGAGATTCAGGCCGCAGATGAGCGCTGGAGAGTAGGATGGATGGCGCAGCTGCTCTCCATTTTAATCTCCCACTTGTCGTGTGTGACATGGCTTTGCATTTACACGGAAATCTGGCTTGTAGCTTTATAAATTGCACTATTAGGTGCTGACAGGAGCCCACAAGGCCTTATGATACATGCGTACGGGCCAGGAGGCACACACACACACACACACACACACACCGAGATAAAAGCTTCCGGTTAATAGCACACGCATGTCACTCAGCCGGGTCGGGAGCAAAGTTTGACTTGTTTGAGACTTGTGAGTTTACAATGCACACATCTGAAAAGGTAGTCAAAATGAAAGTCAGGGAAGTGATTCGTACCGGATTTGTTGCACGGCACAAAGAATCGGAGCCAACTTGACCTCTTCACATTTTGAGTCCAGCGAGAGAATTATGGTGATGAATCAAACGCTGTGGCGCAGTGGGTTAGTCCGTGGGTGTTCGGATCAGGGGAGCACAGGTTCAAACCCCACTGCAGTCAGCATGTCGTTGTGTCCCTGGGCAAGACACTTCACCCCAAATGGCTCCTGTGGGGATTGCCCACAGTATTGAGTATGTAAGTTGCTTTGGATAAAAGCATCTAACAAGTAACATGTAATGAATCATACTTGGACTTTAACTACTATTACAGTTATTCATGTGGCACTGTCTCCAGCACCACTTAGGTACATTGTAATGGTATTTTTCTTTCTGAGCACTTTGAGCCTTGAATTCTGCAAAGGTCCTTCATCCAGCAGAGGCTTTGTGGAGAGCCCAAACTCAAGTTAGTATCCGCTACGATCCCTCAGGTACACACACACACCCCCCC
>NW_011345269.1:1358887-1361163 GCF_000735185.1 Notothenia coriiceps | reverse complement strand
ACGATCCCTCAGGTACACACACACACACACACACACCCCCCCACCCCACCTATACACACACACACATACACACACACACAGACACACACACCCACACACACACACACACACACACACACACACACACACACACACACACACACACACACACGAGGAGGATCCACAGTAAGACACTGCATGCATTGAGAGTGTGTAATGATGTTTGTCTTTGTATAAAATCACTTTACAAGGTTGTACAATGGATGTACAACTTTGAACTCAGTAAACCGAACACACTGCTGGAGCTGGAGAAATGTTCGCACCAAACATCCAGCAGGACACTTCCCCATCTTTAGTCTTTTTCCCAGATGAACCTCTCAAGTATTTTTCTCCCTCCCAACACAGCTCACGTCTTCTGGGGTACCAGGGGCGCCGCGGTGGCTGTGGCTTCTAGAGTCTGGTTGGCTGGGAGAGGAGCGGGTGTCCAGTCGGGCTGGTAGAATTTGATGTCAAAAGTCCGAGCCCACTTAGCAAAGACCCTCTTCTCCGTGATGAAGCGGTGGTGGCTGCCCCGCCGCTCGCGCTCATGGGAGATGTACATGGCGCACTCGTCTGGACCCCGCGGCTCGTAGTAGTGGTACGGGACGGAGTGTTGCTGCGGCTCCCTGCAGAAATACAGAATAATTATAGTGGAAAGCTTTTCAAAAGGTGTTTTCTTGTATATGCATTGTTTTTTTTTGCATAGTTGCACCATCAGCCACTACATAGGACCCTATTATCCCATACACTGCCCCTCAGTGGAAAGTCAGTGTAAGTGCATGATGCATCTCTCTAAACCAAGATGGACGACAGAAAGCCACATGGACCAAGTCAACCATCTATATCTTGCCAATCCTTTTATGGAAAGCGTCCCCTGCAGGTATAAAAAATGTGGTGACATCAAGTAACAACTAAGGAATCATATAATTCATAAATTATCAAAGTATTGATTTNCGACAGAAAGCCACATGGACCAAGTCAACCATCTATATCTTGCCAATCCTTTTATGAAAAGCGTCCCCTGCAGGTATAAAAAATGTGGTGACATCAAGTAACAACTAAGGAATCATATAATTCATAAATTATCAAAGTATTGGGGGGAGGGGGGGGCACCACTTGAAAGACACAGTCACCTTTAGTAGCAGAGGGGGTTGACATTTAAAAAACGCTTTATGAGTCACTTCAGCTTCAGTGTTCTTCATGTATTGTTTAAAGAGGTGGACTGATTTGCATTTATTTGTTCGTCTCTGCATGGATTACGTAACCACATTTAATAGCTTTTTAAATGCCACCTGCAGCTCATGACTAAATGAAAAAGACAAATGAAGAAACAAAGTTTAAGCATGAATAATGAAAGTTATGACAAAAGAGCCTCCAATATTCACACGTTATCACATCATGTATGAGTTCTCTTCTTACATCGGGTGGTCCATACAAAGATGTGTTACTAATTGCTACCCTGCTGCCTGATTTCAAATATTTAAATCCCACTCCCCGGGATACTTATCATGCACAAACTCTACAACTACAAATGTGGCTTTTATTCTGTCGTTAATCTAGGTATAGATGACTATTTCAGTAAAACATGTTCTGACTTTTTTCCAACCAGAATATGCACCACACATGCATACACGACAAAAAGTCACAGTATAGTAGGCTAAAAAATGTCTAAAATGATGGAAAATGTCATTATGTACATGTCAAAAAAAGTTTCATAGTGTTGTAGGTCGAAAAAAAATGTCATAATATAGTATGTCATAAAAAGAAATAAAAAAGGTATCGTAATAAAAGAAAATGTAATATTGGATTTAGTCAAAGTAAAGTGTGTCTGAGAAAAGTAAAAAGGTCAGTATAGTTTTCAGATTGGAAGCTACAGTAAGCTAACCCAGCTACGACCTCAGGCTATTCCACTACCCAGCATGCATCAGGCTGATGTCCTCTTGTGTGCTCTTCTGTCCGACCGCTGGAAGAAGCACAGACTTAAAGGTCCCCTATCATACTGTTTTTCATCAATATATTACAGGTCTCAGATGTATACAAAACATGTCTCTGAAGTGTTTGTCTCCAAACACCAAACAGATCATTGCAGCATTACCCATAATCCCCTCTGTTTCAGACCTGTTTCAAAAGTGCTGATTCTCTGTCTGTTACTTTAGATGAAAATAAGGAGCCCCTCCCCACGCCCCTCTGAGAGATATTTGGTTACAAAGAACACAATGGTGCTCTAGGAGGAGAGGGGGGGGGGGTTACCTTGGTTG
>NW_011345269.1:1352544-1358570 GCF_000735185.1 Notothenia coriiceps | reverse complement strand
CAATGATATTTGTATTGGTATTTGTTTTCAGGGTTTGTTTGTTTTTCATTTCATTATTTGCACGTGTTTCCTGCTAATGTATGCGTTTTGGGCCGTTGTTCCACATTTGCACCTGCCGGCCACCGTATATACTATCGATTTTTACAACATGCTAAACTATGACTTTTTCACGATATCTTAAGATATTATACTGTGCGAGTTTTGATATTTTACAAGGTTTCGTCATGCTATAATCTGACTTTTCATGATATTTTCAACATACTGTACTATGACTTTTTTTTCTTTTTTATTAAACTACATATGATATGAAGATACTATACTACTTGGCAATAAACCTGATTCAGATTTAGATTTTTTTACCTACAATACTATGAAACTTTTTCGACATAATATACTAAATACAGGTCTGTATGTATATATCTTAATCATATGCAGTATATGTATTTATTTTTTTCATAGTGTTTTAAAATGAGTTTACTATTACATTTTTAGAGATACTATAATATGATTTTTTAAATTCTATTTTTGACATAACTTGTTCGTCATATTTTTCAACATTCAATACAATAACGTTTATTCCAACGTACTAACTACACTGTGGCCATTTTTCATATTGTCTTTGATCAATATACTATGTATCGTTTTTTAATGAACCTCTTGACATACTTTAAAAAAAAATGTTCAACCTATACTAAGTTTTGTTAGGATTTTCCGACATACCATACCATGACTTTTTTAATTACATTTTGACATATTAAACTACGATTATTTTCATACTGTTTTTTAAGTACTATAATTTAGATCTTTTCATGATATTTCCAAAATGATTTATTATGATTTTATGACATACTATAACATTTTCCTTTTTTCACCACATTATTATACTTTTTTCATAAAAGTATTGACAAACTATTTTATTTTCATATTGAAATAAATACTATACTTTGACTTCCGACATACTATACTCACTTTTTTTCATGATTTTTTCGACATAGTAGTATGACTTTTTCCATTATTTTTTAACATACTGAGAGCAACCTTCACCAAGCCAACCAACAATAGCAAAGCATAGGCTTTATGCTGCGTTTGATTTTGTAAGCAGCACGCTTTCTATGAGCAGAGCAAGCTTTTTAAATGCATTTTTGTAAAGATATTATAAATATAGCATAAGATCAAATACATAGTTGGCTATTTATGTATATTACTAATGATGCGCGAGGCTGATGTGGGCCCGGCCCAGTTAAACAAACATTTATATTTTCAAATAGATTTTATTGATCATGACAAAGTTTGAGGGGAGCACCCCCACTGTTTTAGAATGTGAGTTTGAATGGTTTGAAACTTAACCAACAATTAATGTAACTGTCAAAGCACTCAAATACACAATTGACCACTTGTAATGTCATTACTGATTTCACTTTAAAGTTTTTATCTTGCAAATTCATCAACCTCTAATCTCATATGAACGTTGTATGAGTGAAACCTTTGCTTTACTACACATTAGTTAATCAGAAATTGTCATCAATTACTGGTCCGCCAATCAACAGATTCCTTAAAAAAAAAACATGAATACCATGAAAAATGGTAAATCCTTAAAAAGGCAGGTTATTCTGTGAGACCAAAGAAATCCACCAGCTTTTAAAACAGAAATGTAATTTTACACCCTGAAGAAAGGGGCAAGCCTTGGTATTTGTAACATTTAAAGTTTGTTGTCATCTCATAATAACTGGTACAAAAACATTTACTACAACTGTTCTTCAGTTTTATAGAGTTGCGATGAGATTTGTCATAATTTCACTTAATAGAAACAACAACAAAGACAATTACAACTTATGAATTTCTCTTCTTTTTGTACAGCTCACACAAATACATTTATTTTGAGAGGCAGAAATTACCTGAGATCAGGCTATCCTGTGCTTCACCAGAATACTTTGTGTTATAAGTGTAATTAATTTAAATGGACGAAGAATTAATGCCGTCTGTATTTCAGTGGTGAATACTGTAGCTTCAGTTCTTATTAAATTAAAGTTTGTGCGTTAAAGGTCCAGTTTTAGTCTGTCAGTGTGAATGATCAGAGTTGGAGATGTTCTGCACAGAGGAAGCAGAGTCCAGTCCCAGCAGGGTGCCGAGGTAGGACTGCTCCCGGGGGTCCAGCATCTGATCGGCCCTCACGACGTTGGCCGGCTGCGGAGTGAGGGTGTACTTTTCCAAGAAAGCCAGATCTGTAGCAGCCTGGTAGCTTGAGTTCTGCTGCTGCCCCTGCATGCTCACAACACTGTGAGTTTGGGAGGAGAGAGTGGTGGGATCCTGTGCTCCTCCCGCCACCCGCACAGGAACCAAAGTGACGGGTACGCAGACGTTAGCAGGACGAGGCGGGCTCTGGAGGACTGGCTTGGGTTCGGCGTGGTATCCCTTAGAGGACTCCTCAAAAGGAAGGGAGATCATTTTGTCCGTGCCGAGGGGCTGCTCAGAGAAGCGAACGCTGTGCACGTGGTCGACGTGGTACTTGAGCTTGTCTTTTCTTTTAAAGGTGGCGCTGCATTGGGGGCAGTTAAAGGGACGAGCGTCAGAGTGGATCACCATGTGCTTCGTCAGGGTCTTCTTTATACGAAATGTCTGGTTGCACTCGGGACATCTGTGGGGTTTCTCTCCTGTCACATGAACACAAGAGGACATTGAACAAATGTATTTTCATAGCCATTTCTATCCTGCAATTCATAAACATTTCTCTTCCTTATTTACATATATACTAATTAAATAATCAACTAGTAACACAACTTTTAAGCAACCTTAAGCTTCAGTATATTAGCACAATATCATGTATGTAGCTAGTAATTAAAACACAATTCTTTTCCTGTATTAAATCAAAGACAATTTCTTTTTTTCAAATCGCAATGAACTTTGATCAGTAACTCTACCAATATGATAACTTCATGTTTTGACTAGAGTGTAGCCACAGTAACTAAGTGGTGCAGGGCTTAGTGAATGTGCAATGAGAAAACACATTTGTCTTCCTAAGCATCTCAGTGTGGGGTAGCACATTTTTTTTGTAATCTCACAATATAGATTTTTCATCAGTGTACATTAGGAACCAAAGAAAATGTGTTGGTGAAAATGAGGCGTAAATGACCTGAGATCAGGCTAATGCTGTGCTGCACCAGAACACGTTTTGCATTAAATGTCATCAAGCTAGCAGCTAGCAAACATTTATAGCTTTTCTAGTTTAACTTGGTAAGAATCACTGCACCCCCTCAAAGATCAGCACAATCCATTTCAGTGGGAATGCTTCTTTTTCAGCCTAACATTGTTGAAACAGAGCATCTCATATTGTTAGCGATAGCAATACGTTAGCGTGTTGTCAGTAAACATTTTTTAAAGAACGATATCCCCAACAAGTGATGCTACAGCATTAATATTACACCACTAAAACACTACATTTATTTAATATCTTTAGTCACTTTACAGATCTGGATGAATGATGTGAAATATAATCAAGTGTTAAATCAGACTTTAGTTCCACCTGGAGTAAATCCAAAAGCTACCCTGCAGTATACAAAGTCATTCAAACTAGCTGCACCTTTACCAGCTTTGAGAACACTTTCATGATCAATCATTATAAATCATATCATATATGTTATTCTGAAATGGACCAATCTGCACAATGACTACTTTTACTGTCGCTACTTTAACTATATTTTGATGATAATACTTTTCTACTTTTACTGAGCAACATTTTGATTGCAGGACTTTTACTGTAACAGAGTATTCCTACACTCTGGTACTTCTACTTTTACTAAGTACAAGATCTGAGAACTTCTCCCACCTCTGGGTAAATGCATCCAAATGCCATTGTTCTGCTCTCATATTGGGTTTTTAAGCTGATATATCGATGACCCTCTTGGTTTCCTTACCTGAGTGTGTCCTGAAGTGCATTTCTAGACTGGACTTTCCTTTGAATTCTTTCTTGCAAACCTCACACTGATGCACAGCCGTTTTATATCTGTGGACAAAGATGACATTATAAGATACAATATAAGAAATGTTACATCAACACCTAAAAAAAGAACGAGTCTGAATGTGATTTGTAAGATGACATACTTCTGCCAGACTTTCTCCCCCAAATGAATACTTTTGTAGTGGACCGTCAGGTGATCATGGCGTCTGAAGCACTTTCCACATTCTTCACATTGGTGGGCCTTCTCACCTGTAATGAACATTGCTCAAATTAAAGTCACTGCTGACTGGAGACGGGGAAGAGTAAAAAGTATATCCCATGGTACTGAAATGCAAAGAGAAACTTTTTTTTTTTTACCAGAGTGTATTTTCTGATGTTTGGTCAGGTGATCGTGGCGTATGAAGGTTTTCCCACATTCGTCACACTCATAGCGCTTATCGTCGTGGTGCACTCTGAGATGGAGCCTGCCAAAGAAACAGTAAACATATTGAGGAGTGAGTCCTAAACCTGGAAATGAGTTAATATTTTACAACTTCAGTTTCCCTCATCTCAAATTCCCAAAAAAGTGTAATGCGTTTTTGGTTAGTGACTAAAATGAAGTCTGTGGTTAACACAAGCCGAGGAGATTTTCACATTTTGCGCCACGAAATAAAAAATATTAGTAAATACCCCACTTTGAATGTCCGTAGATTCTATGTGTCATAAAAATGGTGGTTGCTAAATGTGGCTGAATGAGACAAAGGCCCCGTTTACATGGAGACGGTTCGGGTTGCATCTGCTACTTTTTTCTACCGTAACGGAGCCGCGGAAACGGCCCCCTAAAATGATAACGGGTCCCAAGGTGGGTAGATCTGCGGACGGAATGCTCTGGGGGGTCAAACGGCTCGGTGTGTACGCGCTATACGCCATAACCCCGCCTCTCCCCTCACCCCCGTGTCACCCGCGTCATTGAGGATGTGTTTCGCCAACAACAACAACCGAGTGTTTCGAGCAAAACAAGCTACTCACAAGCAGAAAATGTGCTTTTAAACGCGCATGAAATGACCCTCGCGCACAGATTAAACCCCCGCGAGCGGGAGACAGCCCTCTTGCTCGCTCGCGGGAGTGTCAGCCTCACTCGCTCGCAGAATCTGTCTGCGCGCGCGTGAACATTTTCTGACACTATGGGGCGGAGCCACTGGACTTTGATTGACAGCTGCCAGGAAGCTCGGAGTTGCCAGGTTTGATAAATGCCTGAACTACCAAGAGCCGAGGAGTGACAGCAGAAAATCAGTTGGACGAGATTGAATTTTACCATAAAAAACTATTATATTCGTAAAGTGTACAGCTAATATATATATAATGTATTTATATATATTAATTAATTTTATATAAAACAATATATTTTTGAGTGGGCTGTATCTTTCGAAAACTTCTAGCTACTGTCTGCTGTTCGCACCTCCTGTTTTTTTTTATGATATCTTTTGAAAATGTTTGTGATTATCATTTATTTATACGGTAAGGTGAATAAATGTAATGTACAGTGCAACAATCTTACAAAAAGGAGATAGGTTTCGCTGAAATGTATGGGTTTATGACACCCGTTAGGGTGTCCTCGGTTAAGACCCCACCTTCCACAGAGGGTCCCCTGTGTTGCTGTTACGACCGAACGTCACCGTCACCCCGAAAAAACTTGGACACCTAAAGGGCTTGTGGTTGCGTTGAATAAGTGACGCGTTGTGGCGGGGAGGGATACTGTGATACTGTTATAGGTATCGATAAGGATCTCACCAAGTATATCGCACACCAAAAATTTTTTGTTGATGCTTGTGGATATTAGTACTTAATATTGGTATCAATTATATGATAAATTTTATTATATCTCTAATGGATGTGTTTCTAGATCTATGTATCAATAATGATAACTTTATAATATCCCGATGGATATCGATTATTTTTATCGTTATGTCTTTTTTGAATAATCATTATGCTATCGTCCACTTTTATATGATTGTCTTGGATTGTTTGCATGCATATCTGTGATATGTTGAGAAATATCATATGATAGTCCAGTTATGATACTTTCAAGTAA
>NW_011345269.1:1333114-1352499 GCF_000735185.1 Notothenia coriiceps | reverse complement strand
GAGAAAAAAAAGCATTCAAGTTGTCCCTTAAGGTTATTTTTTTATTTAAATTGGATATTCTATCCAACATGGATATAGCTTCTTTCTTTCACAGCAGCATTGGATCAGTTCAGTTGTGCAGCATTGGATCAAAACAAAATAAAGCTTTCAGTACTCGTTAGCTTACTGCTACAATTAGACACTGCGCCCTGCCCACTCTGTTGCCAGATTTGAGAGAAATAAGCAACCAGGTCTATGAAAACAAGCCTGATGTTGTGTAATTTGAAACCAAAACTAAGGCCTCAGGATGACTTTAAGACTTGAACATGGTCATTTTTGTTTTGTAACATTGAATACAAAATTTTAAAAAAAGTATTAAAAAAAAAAAAAAAAANAAAAACGAATATCTGAATAACGAAATTGAAACCCAAATAGTACTCCAACAAACGAATATTCGGATATTCGGGTACAGCCCTAAGAGAGAGACAGAGAGTCAAACACACACAGAGACACAGAGAGTCACACACACAGAGACACAGAGAGTCACACACCAGGTAGGGACGGGCTTTAAAACTAAGATTAAGACTAAGATACTTAATATTGATACAGCAGAGAACAAAAGCAGGAGGGAGGGAGATTGATGAAATCACAAAACAAGGTTTTCTGGTATTGCGGTAACATAAATGTATATTATGGTGATGTCAGACTGTTGCTGGATTGCCCTGTTAATACATGTGTGTGTGTGTCTCACTTTGAAAAGGGCAAGCAGGAGAGCAGAGGACATTTTGTTTTTGAAAAAATGTACTAAAGAAAATAATTTTGTACGAAAAAAAACATGTGGATTATAGAAATGATTGCATTTTATCTCTAAACAGTTAATTCGATTAACGAAACAAATAGACGTGCAAAAAAGCAGCTTTTTAAAAAGTGACTATTCTCCAAGCTTTAGAGCACTTCCTGTTCCAGTGTATGTTTGAGGTCCCTCTGAGGAGGCTCACCGGCTGCAGGGCGACCTCTTCTCCTTCTCCTCGCCTCCTGGCTGATGGTTCTCCTCCGGTTCCAGAAGGTTCTTCAGCGACGTCACCTGGTCCTCCACCGGGGGGGCGGCCGTCTGAGGGAAGCTGCCCTGAAACAGCTTCTCCAGCCGGATGCACAGCTGCAGAGAGACAGCAGCCGGTTACAGACATCCCACGGAGCACTTTCACATTTATCTGCTATCAGAGGACTTCAGGAAACCACTCAGAGTTGAACACCTGAAGTTCCTCCTGGGTCGTGACTAAAAAGCTGCAGCTCAGAAATGATGCCAGGAGTTCTTCCTTCCATCGTGCATCAAATCATCAGAGATTTTGGGGCAAGCATGCAAAGGTTAGTGTGATCTGTTCTGCTAATATCAGAAGCATTTCTAGATGGAGAGCTGATCATTTAAAACTACTTAATGGATCCTAGCAAGAGAAACTAAAAGCAAATACGTTCGATGTTTTGTCGCAAACCCTTACCTGCAACATCTGGCCACCTGACACAGATGTGCAAAAGACTACAAGCCGTTTTAAAGATAGACAGTAGAGATGTCCCAATCCGATCACGTGATCGGGGATCGGAGCCGATCACGTGATTTTCAAAAGATCGGAATCGGGAGGAAAAAAATCGGGGATCGGGATTATTTTTATTTATTTTTTAATACTTTTTTTTTAATTTTGTATTCAATGTTNTGCTCGCTCGCGGGAGTGTCAGCCTCACTCGTTCGCGGAGTCTGTCTGCGCGCGCGTGAAAAGTTTCTGACACTTTGATTGACGGGCTTCCTGGCAGCTGTCAATCAAAGTGTCAGAAACTTTTCACGCGCGCGCAGACAGACTCCGCGAACGAGTGAGGCTGACACTCCCGCGAGCGAGCAAGAGGGCTGTCTCTCTCTCTCTCTCTCTCGCGAGCACATAGCCGCTCATGGGGGTTTAATCTGCGCGCGAAGGTCATTTCATGCGCGTGTAAAAGCACATTTTCCACTCGTGAGTAGCTTGTTTCGCGCGCTGGAATATTAACCCAAATCTGACTCCATACTTAGTATTGGTGATGCACAGCATCAACTGTGATGGTTTTAGCATACTGTTAGCTATGGAGCCAGATTTGGGTCAATATTCTAGCGCGCAAAACAAGCTACTCACGAGCAAAAGATGTGCTTTTACACATGCACAAAATGACCCTGGCGCGCCGATTAAACGTCCTGCTCGCTCTCGGGAGTTTCATCCTCACTCGCTCGCGGGGTCTGTCTGCCGCGCGTCAAAAGTTTCTGACACCTGGGGCGGAGCCACTGGACTTTGATTGATTTGATTCCTCCGTTAGGAAACCCGGAGTTGCCAGGTTTGATCATTGCCTGAACTACCAAGAGCCGAGGAGTGACAGCAGCAAGATTAGTTGGACGAGATTTATTGATAAAGTTGTCCATAAAAAAACTATTATATTCATAAAGTGAATGTCAGCTAATGTCAATTAATTTGATATAAAACAATATATTTTTGAGTGGGCTTTATCTGTCGAAAACTGCTAGCTACTGTAAGCACCTACAATAGGTAGGAAACATGAAGGTCCAATGTTAACATGTAGAAAACAAGTTAACCTAGAAGCCGTTTTATGACAACGTTTTGTTATAATTGGCAATTTTTATTTTCAATATTCAATGAATATGTAATGATGCTTAGTGAAGTTCAAGGCTTTTATTAGTCATACGTACATAGCTACATAGCTTGACGATACAAATCTTAGGTCACAGGCACCTCCAACAGTGCAACACAATAAAACTGAAAAAACAGAAAACATTGTGCAAGTAAATACAAAAAGAAAAATAGCAAAAAAGTGAAATAGTGGAATAGTGCAATAAGAGTCTATATGCAAGTGATTTGAATATGATATATTAGATAAATAATTTCTAAATTGCAGCCAGATTAATGTTGTGGATGTTGTTTCAACAGTTCAGGTGTTTAACAGTTTAATTGCCTGTGGGATGAAACTGTTCCTGAGTCTAGTGGTTTTAATCCCGATGCTGCGGTAGTGCCTGCCAGACGGCAGCAGACTGCAGTTTGTGGCTGGGGGTCTTTTATAATCATGAGGGCTTTTTTCCTGAGCCGCTGGGAGTAAAGGTCCTCCATGGATGGCAGCTTCACCACCCTCTGTAAAGCCTTACGATTGAGGGCGGTGCAGCTGCCGTACCAGGCTGTGATGCAGCCAGTCAGGATACTCTCTATGGTGCACCTGAGGACATGCAAATATGTTTGTTGTCTACTACAAAGACAACCAATTATCTTAAATCTTAAAAGTAAATTTAGTTTTACATTGTGATGCAAAACACCCTGTTAGTGTATTAATTCATTGCTTTAAACATTTTGTTTCCTTTCATTTAAAATCGGAACCCAATTCAGAGAATCACCCAGCTAATGTTTGCTAGCTAAATAGCACACTGACAGGGTAATCATAAAATGGCCTCTAGGTTAACTTGTTTTCTACATGTTAACACTGTGGACATTCATTTTCTTCAGCAGACAGTAGCTATAGCAGTTTTCGACAGATACAGCCCACTCAAAAATATATTGTTTTATATCAAATTAATTGATATTAGCTGTACACTTTACGAATATAATAGTTTTTTTATGGACAACTTCATCAATAAATCTCGTCCAACTAATCTTGCTGCTGTCACTCCTCGGCTCTTGGTAGTTCAGGCAATGATCAAACCTGGCAACTCGGGGCTTTCTGACAGCTGTCAATCAAAGTCCAGTGGCTCCGCCCCAAAGTGTCAAACGTTTAACGCGCGCGCAGACAGACTCCGGGAGCGAGTGAGGCTGAAACTCCTGCGAGCGAGCAGGAGGGCTGTCTCTTAATCTGCGCGCCAGGGTAATTTTATGCGCGTGTAAAAGCATATTTTTCGCTCGTGAGTAGCTTGTTTTGCACCCTAGAATATTGACCCAAATCTGGCTCCATAGTTAGCTTTTTACTTCAAAATCCAATGGAGAAATCCCATTGGCTTTTTGTCGAGGGTGCCCTGGTGATGGTCACTTATTGGTCTTTTAAAAATGTCATCAACACACAATCTTTAAAAGTGAGCGGACCCACCTGTAGGAGCTGCTATGACGGAAACTCTGGCCACAGATACTACAGAGGTGAGGCTTCTCCCCACTGTGGATCCTCAAGTGCTCTCTCAACGTTGTCCTGAAAGAAGATAAGAAAGCATCTCAATAAATGCACACAGTTACTGTAACAATGATTCTATTCTTCAAAATAAGAGTTGCAAATAAGGACAATGTGAGGGAAAGTTAAGAAAAGAGATGCACACCTTTCCCGCACAGATTTCCCACAAACAAAGCAGGTCCACTTCCTCTTTCCTCCATGCGTGCACTCAATGTGCCTCTTTCTGTTGCCGGTGTCATTAAACTGGCGCCCACAAATCTCACAGGGAAAAGGACCTGAAAACGAGAAAAGACATCATTTTAAAGTTTTGAAGACATCTTTGACATTCATTTATGCATTTCATTTTAACCTGTAGGGATACTATTCTTCTCACCTAAGTGGAACTTCTCTTGGTGCTTCAGCCTGGCAAACCTGGACCTGAAGTATTCGTCGCAGAAGGAGCATTTAAAGGGCCGGTCCTGCGTGTGGAGGATCATGTGCTCCTGCAGATGAGGCTTGCGGGTGAAGGTCTTCAGACAGATCTAGTTACAAAGAAGATCAATACAATCATAATTTACTCTTTCATACATTTATTGATTTCATCATCGATCCATTCCTGGTCGGAAAATGGTTGGTGAAAATATTATTATTGTGTACACTTAAGACTGATATGGACTTTTTAAGCTTTTATGAGGCTAAATTACATTTTCCAAACAGTCCCTTTAAGTTTATCTTACATAATAAGTTCAAAATATGACAGAAATCCATTCTTACAGCACATTTCCAGACTTCACTCTTCCTCTTCCTCTTGGTGAGAAACTCTTGGATGTGGTCTGGATGAAACCTTGCAGGAGGAGGAAAAAACATGACATCATCATCATCATCATCATCATCATCTTCATGGTATAATTTGACCGACCAGTATGAACATTTTTGACATACTATACTATGACTTTCATTTTTATAATTTTAGACATACTATACTAGGGCTATTCAATTAGTTTGGAATGGGGCCGGTTGATGAAAATGATCCAAAGCAAGGGGCCGGGAAAACGATGGCTTGTAATGAGCAATCATATTAAGAGCTTCAGATACAGTAAATACTACAACAGCATAGTGGAGTGCATATATTGTGTTTAATGTAATGTCTTCCCCTCTATCTCTCAATTTAACACCCTCTCTGGAATAAAGGCACTCTGGCCCAAAAAAACAAAACTTTTTAACATGATACTCAAAGGGCCAGTAAATATCAACCCGGGGCCAAATTTGGCCCGTGGGCCGCAAATTGAACAGCCCTGTACTATACTATGACATTTTTTTTACTTTTTGACATGCTAAACTATGACTTTTTATTTAATTTGGAAAAACCATACTATGATTTTGTATTTATTTTCGACATACTATACTATGACTTTTTTATATTATTTGTTCTAGTTGTTGCACTAAACGAATCAAAAGTGCATTTCTACTGTGGAGGAATAATCTCATATTATGTAGATGATATATTTCATTGCGTGTGCGCTCTGCCTCACCTCCTCACGTGCTTGGCCAGGGTCTTCTTGCTGGCATGGAGTTTGTTACAGAAGGGGCATTTGTGCTCCTTCTTCTGGAAGGGGGCATCGCTGGCGTGCTTCTTCTTGTGGACGGTCAGGTTGGACTTGGTGGAGTAGCGCTGCAGACAGATGTCACACTGGAACGGTTTCTCTCCTGTGTGCACTCTGGTGTGACTCTCATACTTTCCTAAAACATGCAGGAAAGGTGCACAAGTTATTACATTGTGGGGAATGTATTGATAAGATCTCAGGGAGATCGTTATCGGGGCTGATCAAGGCCTTTTCAAAAAGAAAATATTTTAAATCGGATTGGTATCGTCTACTCTAGAAGGAGCCAATCTTATCCTCCAATACATTTAATCATGGGTTTTTACATGGGTTGCACCATTTGAAAAAGACGACGAAATACAATTGTCTTGAGTGCAATCAGATTCACAATATTTTAGGGATTGCACATTTTTTTAATCATAACTATTTGAAAAAAATATTAAAATGGCCATGGTATGCTTAAACAAAAAAAAGGTTTTGTATAGAAATATTCTTATTGTTGTTTGGGGCGTGAAAAGACGCGACATCCCCTATAAAAAGGAGCCCTATTCTAATCATTTTAAGGTTCATATTAGTATTTAGTTCAGGTTCAGGTTATTTATTTGTACCCGTAGGTAGATTCTGTTTGCAGAGAAAAAGACAAGGGTTCCATCCTGACACTAAAAACAAACACAAACAACAGACACATCTCTAATAAAAGGACTAGTAAAAGTACAAGTATACCCTGCTCAACCAAATCTCAAAATATTTTAAAAACATTTTAAGAAGGAAAACACTAGTACAAAAATGGACATTCAAAATTCACAATTAAGTAAATAAATAAAATAGGCATCTGTGTGACGCTCCTATGATGTGTTAATTTGTGCAATAGCTGCTGGGAGCAAACTGTTTTTATACCGCTTCGTTCTACTCCTTGGGACGAGTAACCTCCGGCCCGAAGGAAGAAGCTTGAATTCTGAGTGCAGAGGGTGGGAGTCACCGTCTAATATGGAGCTGGATAACCGCTGTCACTGCCTGAGGTACAGGGTCTCCAGGTTTAGCTGTGGCTCACCAATCAGTCTGCTGGACCTCTTTACGATCTGACTCAGAGAGTTTCTGCTCTTTAAAGTCAGGTTACCATGACATTAGTGAGAAAGACAGAATTGACTGGATAAAAGCACGATAAAACATCATCTTCATGGTTTTGTCAATGTTAAAATAGGACAATTTCCNCCCATGAATAAACCTCGTATTAGAAAAAAAAGATTATCAGATTATTTATATTTTAGTAACGGTCACAATACTATTATGTTCACACATACAACAACAGATTATTACTGTTTTTGTAATTATGTAAAGTGTCATTAATATTTAATTTTTTATATTTTTGCTAAAGGAATTTTTTTATACTAAGCAGTAGCCTGCGAGCACTGGGCGCGCCGCTCGGTTAAAACGCCGTCGAGAAAGGGAGTTCTTGCGATTTGCTTTTTCGAGATATTACCGGTCCGTTTGAATGAACTGAAGAAAGATTTTTTTCTTTATATTAAGTGTTCCTTCTTTCCTCCGAATGACAACCCTAATCCTCCTACAAATTTTTGGTTGGAGCGCAGAGGCGCACAGCAACATTCGACACCATTTAAGCATTTTTCCTTCCCTTCAATTCTTTGTGGTCTTATGTTCAATTTTGTTATTAGAACAAGAATTACTATGTTCGTTGCTTATGGTTTATGTTTCCTTCATAAGAAGGACGAGAGAAGAGGACAAGAATGAGAGACCAGAAGAAGTCGGACACCACTTCTTTTTCCTCTAGCTTGGTGGGTTTCCTATTATTGTGTCCAGAAGTATAATTTTGTGTGTCCTCCGTCCACACACGCACGAAAGGGGGTCTCCAGTAGAATAACCCTCTCCTGGTTTGGGTGTACCGGACAGCGTGGGTTAGTCGACGCTGTGTCGTCCTTCTTTGGGCCCTTTGTTTTTCAGAGAAAGTCCAACTGCTTCTGTTCTGGTCTAGGAAAAACCCACCAGACCTTGCTTGGACGAGATTTGTTGTTCCGAAAAGAGAATAGAATAAAGTGAGACCGTCGGTCGTGTGTTGTGTAGGGAAATACCGGGAAACCAGGGACAACAGGTAGAAGGGGGAGAGTCCAATGGTGGTGTTGTTCAATTTTCATACAAAATTGTATATCAACAATATCAACCCGACTTATATGCATTATGTACATTTAGTGAAAGTATAGTTATTATGGCTCCTTGTGTTTTGCTAATTGGATACGGAGAATTTCGTCATAATCTCTACGAAAAAGTTTATCAGGTTTGAAGGTGTGTCCGGATTATATCGTCTTGTGTGAGTAAAACAGGACGTCGGAAAGAGGGCGGCGTAGACTCGATAACAAGTGTAGAAATGAAGTTTAATTTTCAAAGTTGTAACGTAATAAAGGTCAAGGAAAATGTGTATGACAATATATTTATGTTTCATTATTGGTGTGTGTAGAGATAAACCTTTTGTTTCATCTAAAGGGAACTATTAACCTGTACCGACTTTTAGAAATTCTTCCTTACAATGGAGGGATCGAGAGAGCAGGGACAGTATTTCGACGAAGAGAAGAATCTAGGTGTACAAATCAGTAAAGAGGGTTACAAACATCGGTAAATCATGGCTGTACTTTTATTGTCATATACCAACTTGTCATTAGTGCGTCGTGTATATAAATGACGTTACTTTTGTGTGTGTAAACGGGATTCGTACACATTGCGGTGGGAGAAGAAAATACTCCCTTTGTAAGGTCTCAAAACCTCGATAGGGGTTTATTCCTACAGGGGACGAGTGTAGGGAGAGACTTGTGTTTCTGAGGTGGAGTTAATATAAACCCCTCCCTTTTATCATGAAACAGGGGGAAGTTTAAATTGTGTGTACTTATATATATTCCACTGTATTTACTATATGGTCTAAATTGAAAGGAGGTATTGTGCAATGAGAATTATGCAAGTTTGATTAAGTTTATTAGGAAGTTAACGTCTGTGGTTGGATGTTCACTTCGACGAATGATCTGATCCTAATGGTAGTAGTGTTCTCGGCGCGATTTCTGCAACCTAATTACGATCTGATTGCAATTGCAATCGACGGCGATTCGTTGGCAAGGGGATCGATCGAGTTCGAGTGGAAAGGTCTCCATACCTACCACCTCTCACACAGCCTCCTTTGGTTCTACCGTTGGGGCACCCGTATCTTACGTTTCGACCCCCTTTGACCCGACGTTTTTCACGACAAGTAGGTACAAAGCCTCAAATAGTCAGACCAGTTTTGCGTTCCTCCACACCACACAACCACACAGCACACACCCACAACACACACACACACCCGTCCAACGCCCACTACACCACTGGGCGTATTCTTTCAGAGTTTCCCTCGGTTCCAGGGTACTCTAGAAGGCCCGCTAGTTAACTGGCTCGAGACAGAGGATCTAGAATGCGACGAAGCAATTCATGCCGTTTTATTGTTTTTAACGTTGAAATGGCAAGTGCAACAGGTGAAGATGAAGTTGTTGCGGAATTGTTGTGAGTACCCTTTTCAAGATGAAAATTCAGTGAAAAGATGGACATTATAACAGCGATTGCGATTCGATTTGCGATATTTGTTTTTAAGCGACCCAATGGAAGTTCATTGTAAAATGCGGCCATATCTCTGGCTAGGAAGGTCGCATCAACATGCTCCCGTCTCTAGAACCCCCGCATCCCGAGCAACGATTGAAAGAACTAAACTTACATGAAACTTCCGTTGGGTTGCTTTAAAGTCAAGCTTCAGTTTAAGATTCACCCTGTAATACAAGGGTGGGGAACCTCCGGCCCCCGGGCCGTATACGGACCGCTAGACCATTTGGTACGGCCCTCGAGGTAATTTATAAACACACGCAAAAAAGAAAAAAATGTAAGAAATCTAGACCGCAAAAAAATTAAACAAGTGAGTGCTTGTTTTTCCTGGCCAAGGTCAGGGTCCTTGAACACAACACGAGCCTAACGTGTCATCACGTGGTATATGTCTCTGACAGGGGTGCAGTTCTGCCAGAGAGCACCAGAACGTCGCTCCGGCACTTCAAAAATTGCAGCATATCTGGATTAAGAGGTTGCTTTTTCGCGAAAGGCGAAATGAATGGGCTGTGAATTTTGTATTTTTAAGCAGAGGTCAAATAATTTGTACGGCCCTCGGAGGATGTTTCACCAAAACCATCTAGGAAAGCTCCATTGGAAGTCATTTGGAAAGGGCTCTTTCAAAAATACTTGGCAGGTGATTGGATCAATCTGTCTATCACCTACTATCATGGGCCACTTCTGATTGGTTAAAAATGGTTGGTACATGTGGAGCACAGCACTTCTCATTGGTGTGGATGACTGACACACAAGAACAAACAAAATGTAAAACAAAATGTAAAAAAAGAAAAGTTTTAAAAAATCGCCGGCTTTCCGATTTGATAATCGCATCATTTGAAATCGCGATTTCGATTCAAAATCGATTAATCGTTCAGCCCTAATAGACACGGTTCGTGACTGCAAAACACACACTACTGTTAATGAACATATTGTTGTCCACCTGGATGGGTGCTTTTATAGTCATTTGTGTAATATTAATCTCTAATATTTTATGCATGCCTTTTAATTCATATTTTGCCTCTTCACTTTTGCTGTAACAATGTAAATGACCCCCTCTGTTGTTATTCTGATTCTGTAGTATATTTTTACTCCACCCCACACACACCACCTGCTGCCATCCATGGTCCTTTCATATGTGTTGTTGCCAACATGAAAAACACATTACTAATGTACAACTCATTACTGCCATTAGCAGTCAGGGTATAATCCTTTAAATCAGGATTCAAACTAGTGGCTAATGGATTTGGCTCCAACTACAGTGTGATAAAAGATGGCTGCCATCCAATCAGAAGCCAGTACTTCTGTTGTGGTGGTACAGGTTTCACTAACAGCGTGAATTTAAGTGGATTGTCATTATATAACAAACATGCACAGCTCAGAACCTGGCAGCCACTTACACACACACAAACACACACACACACACACACACACACACACACACACACACACACACACACACACACACACACACACACACACACACACACACCCCCTCAGCTGTGGTGTAAGTCATCAGGCCAACAAGCTGTTTAAATATTCAGCCAGTGTTGCTGTGACAGCGGCCGCTGAGGAATTCATTAACATTTAGCTGCACCTGTTCCCTCGCTGCTCCTCATCCTGCTAATTGATTACAGCAGACCTGATTACTGAGGAGGGGGGGTAGACGGAGGGAGAGAAAAAGAAAGGGCTGAATTGAATAAATGTGTGTGTCGACCAAATTCCTCCATGCACTCTTCTCTCTCTCTCTGTGGTTGGCTGTCACAACACGCTTCATTAACTAATTAGCCACTTTGACAGGACAGAGTTTGATTTGAGGTCTCCATGGAAACAATACAGAAGTTAAATTAATGTTGGAACAACTCCCACAGAGACATAAAGAGGCTTCCATGAAGGAGTACACAACCTCCACCTCCACCTCCACAACCTCCACTTCCTTTACCACACACACTAACCAGTGGGAGGGAGTAGGCCTACTCCTCCTAAACTACGTTCACATCTGCTACAAGCTTTCTTCACACTGTTGCTAATATTACAAATATCAGTAAGTAAATATTTATATCATCATTCTACTCTACTGCTTTAATCATCACAGCCCGGTACTGCCAGGACGGCTACTACTGCTGCTACTACTACTGCTACTACTAATACTACTACTACTACTACTGCTACTACAACTGCTACTACTACTGTTACTACGACTGCTACTACTGCTACTACTACTGTTACTACGACTGTTAGAGGTTCAGGTTTTTTATTTGTACCCGTAGGTAGATTCTGTTTGCAGAGAAAAAGACAAGGGTTCCATCCTGACACCAAAAACAAACAGAAACAACAGACACATCTCCAATAAAAAAATTTTAAAAAAAAAAGGAAGTAAACCAACCAAATCTCAAAATATTTTAAAAATATTTTAAGAAGGAAAACACTAGTACAAAAATGGACATTCAAAATTCACAATTAAGTAAATAAATAAAATAAAAAATAGGCATCTGTGTGACGCTCCTATGATGTGTTAGTGCCTCTACTGGGACATGTCTCCCAGCTTTAATGTTCAGAAAGCTCTTTATTTTTCTCATACTGCCTGTGCTGCATCACCTCTTTTCACCCTCTGTCTGAAACCAGATGGAGGTGTATCAAGTAGAGGGGGGGAGTGTGTGGGAGAGAAACACAGGGCCTTGCAGACCATTGAAATGCACACAGACCTATACAATCAGGTCTGTGTGCACTATAGGAAGGGGAAAACCCAAAAAAAGCATTATATGGTGTCTTAGTGGTAAAGTTTGATGGACATTTTTCACAAATGTATATATCTAATAATAGAAAATTTGTTTGAAAAGGATCAACCTATTTAAAATTGCAGCTATATCCCTAAACCATGTAAGAAAAGATTAAGCATTTTAGTAATAAACCTGATAGTGACGATGATTGTGTTCAACATCTCCACCTGGTGTGGTATATGACTGTGTGAAACTAGAGGTAGAACTACTTCATGGTTCCCACCTGCTCGGTCGAAGGTCTTGTCACATTTGGGGCACTTGAGGATCTTCTTGGTGGAGGTTTTGATGATGACCGGAGCCAGACCTTCAGGATAAACTCGACTCTTGGTGGAGCTTCCAGCTGCTGCTGGTGCTGGTGCATGCACTTCCACCTCTCCACCCGCCTGCTGCACCACCCTTTCTTCATCTGCACCCTGCTGCCCTGCGCTCTTGTCTTCACTCTGGGTGACCACGGCCTCATTCATGTCTCTCTCCTCTTCCTCCACTTCCTCGTCCACTATGTCTCCTGGTTGAGATATCTCTGCTACGTCCAGTTTAGGCGCTTGTTTTTCCAACTCCAGCTTTCCTGCTTCTTTTATTCTTCCTTCAGCTCTCTGCACTACAGTCCTTTGTTTTTCCTTAGAAGTGGTGATGACATTGTCTCTCTGATACTTGGTGGGTGTTCTCCTCCTGCGAGCCGATCTGCGCGTAGTCGCCGCCGTCTTCTCTTTCTCAGTCGAGATGTCCTGCTGTGCATCAGTGTGACTCTCAGACAAGCGGCCCTGAGAGGGGTTTTCCATGAAACAAACATCACATGGGCTCTGGATGTCTGTGTCACTCGGAGGTGAGTCGATGGAGGTCATTTCCACCTCAGGAGACCCTCCTATCTCATCCTGAGCGTGTACCACACAGATTGGGTCCCCTTCCTCACACAGCAGCTTGAGTATATCCATCATGTCTAAGAATCGTGCCGCTTCAGCTAGATTCGGGAGGTCTGTCTCTGCAACAACGCACTCAGAGGTGTACAAAAAGTCAAGCAGGAGTTGGAAAACAGAGTCCTCCACATGGTCCAGAGTCACGTGCGCTGTGGCAGGGTTTTTTGAGAGCTCTGCGTGGAAATAACTGCTCCCATGAGCCAACACCACCTTGTGGGCGCTGTAAAGCTTCCCACACACAGACACCGACACGTCGCAGAACCTTTGGCGGGTTCGGTCTTCATTCAGGAACTTGAGGAGGTTGTGGCTGTGCTGGGACATGGCCATGTGCCTGATGTGTGAGGAGGATTCTGGGACAGTTTCAGAGTTCTGTTGGGCGGTGAAGCGCGGCACAGGGCCGGGCTCAGAGGAGAAGTCATTGCTGGTGCTGACCTGGCTTCTGCGCTTGGGACGCATTGGATTAGACGGCTTCTTCTTCATTGGTGAGGCTGTTGGGGGACCATGAATCCCTTCTGGAAAACAGCGAAATACAAACAGGGCTCAGATGAAACATGAAACGCTCTGAATGACTGGGGTTCACAGGTGGAAGAAGTACTCAGGCACTGTACTTGAGTAAAAGTAGAAGTACCAGACTGTTACAAGTAAAAGTCCTGCACTCAAAATGTTCCTCATGTAAAAGTACAAAGGTTTTAGCATCATAATATACTTAAAGTACCAAAAGTAAAAAGTTCTCATTGTGCAGATTGGTCCATTCCAGAATAATATATATGAAATGTTTTATAATGATTGATCATTAAAGTGTTCTCAAAGCTAGTAAAAGGTGCAAGCAGCTAGTTTGAATGACTTTGTATACTGCAGGGTAGCTTGTGGATTTACTCCAGGTGGAACTAAAGTCTGATTCAACGCTTGATTATATATCATATTATAAATCCAAATCAGTTAAGTAACTAAATTATTCAATTATTGTAGTGAAGTAAAAGTAAACGATTTAACGAATTACAAAGGAGCAAAACATTGAAATACTCAAGTAAAGTACAATTCTCTCACATTTTCACCTAAGCAGAGTACCCTACTTGAGTTACTTTACACCACTGCTGGGGGTTGGTTCAAATTGATAGGATTGTGATGTACAAGAATAAAAAATGGCTTAGCATGTAAATTGACCACACATTATTGGTATATTAACAGTAGGTAGCTGACACAAAGGGGTTCATTATGGTGAAAAGTTATCAAGAATGGGAAATTGTGCATGAAAATAAGCACAATAACGATTTAAAACATACGTGTGTGGTATATTTCTCCATTTTATTCAAACAAAGCAGAAAGGAAAGCTATTTGTTATCAACATTTAGCTCAAAAACTCTGACAGAGATGTGAAATGTAGCTAATAAATACATTTGCATACGCCTCTCCTCCACCTCAAGGACCCCTAACATGTTATCAGACTGGCGGACGGGCCCCCTCCGAGGAGAGTGTTGACAAACGACACTTACTGCTACCCCGGAAATACACTTTCTATATCGGGATGTTTAATTGACGTCCTACCTTAGAGAAACGAGCCGCCTATACAAAACACTGCAAAGCCAAGCCGACACACGTAACGGGGAAAATAAACGGAGTAATAATAATTTCCTGAACCGTGGATGTAGGTCTGCGAGGGCCCACTTTTGCATCCTTTAGAAATGTCCGACTCCGTAACAAACCGTTTTCCCATTGGCTGCTTTGGCTTTTGTCCTTAAATACTCCATAAAGCTCTCGTTTATATGTTTACAAGTTACATTTAAAATAAACACTTAAATAAATACAAATTTTTGGAAGTTCATTATCATATAAACGTATGAAAACTCAAACACTTAAACGACGAGGACGTGTTGTTGATAAGGTTCACGAGAGGGTTCATGAGACGAGGGGATCATGGGTAATGTAGTTTATGTTAGCTATGACAGGTATTACAGTCTGCGCTTTCATTAATTGTGTAGTTTTTTTTTTAAAGTATTTATATTTGACTTTTTACACATTTTAATTTATAATTCAACCACTTACTTTACCTAAGGTTTATCATATGAGTCTATTAATATGTGTGCAAATACATTGCACATTTTTAAGGCACACACAACATTCCTAATAAACGTATGTTCTAATATTATGATACATTTGCACTTTATTTCACAGTTTTATTTTACATATTGGATCCATGTCCAAGTCCTAATATACTGTAAAATCATGACTGCAAAACAAGTAACACTATAAAGAACAGTAGGCCTATTAGCCAATTGAACGCTCTTCGGTCCATTTAGATAAATGGTAATGACCTCAATGACGTTTTAATGACGGCGAACCATCACAGATAAGAACATGACTTCTTTCAAAGACTTTGCCACGCTCCAACCACATGCTGCAGCCAAATACTCAACAGAGGCCACAGTGTGTAGTACACGTGTTTGCATTTGCTTTTAATGTTTATTATCTCCATGGTTAAGTGTGTGTATTCTTAGCTGAATTTTGGGAATATTTCCTCCTCCATATCACTGAGGCTGTAATAAAGTGAAACTGGATTTAAGGTCAAGCTACTTCTCACCTCTTTAATCCCATTGGTGTGACCAGCAGACACTTATATAAGTGAACATCAGACTTCTTTCTACGGAGGATTGTTGAGGTTGCTCAAATTAGCTTCCTGAGTGAATCCCTCCAAACTAATTTAATGTATAAGACATTGTAAGTGCATTAGCCTAATCCCTCCGCTGTGTGTTACAACACTCCAGGCATTTCAGAAAACACAGAGAGGAGCAGGCTGAAGATGGAGCTGCTCACTGCCTCTGACCTGAGGTGAAGATCCTGACCAACAGCTAGTCTATCGGAGTTACTTGTTGAGGACAATGTGGAGATTCAGCGTGCTTGTGTGGACATTATGGTTGCTTTTTGCAGGTAATATTTGGATAAAGTGTACATGCATTTTGCTAAATGAGATTTACAATTATTTGAAGAATGTTTTTAATATATTTGAGTTGATAAAACTAAAGGTATGTTGTTGAAAAAGGGCAATTAGCCTGTATTTTTAGATTCTCACCTACGCAAGGGAAGTTAGTGATAACAAAAAAACATAAAATAATTATAATTACAACCTTTATTTAAAGAGCAAGAGATAAAGGTCAGATTGCTTTATGAAAATGTATAAAATAATTGAAATGCAACACATTCGAACTATTGTAAATTGACAATCCAATTAAACAAAAAGTATTTTAAATGAAAAAAAACAGACGATGAAGAGTAATAACAAAAAGAAAACAAAATATTAAAGCAAATAATACAAATAATAATGATATTTATTTAAAGCAAAGCCAAATTCATCACTTATCTTACCTCATCATGATCATGTTTGGAAATAACATTAAGTCTGTTGGAAAACAAGCTACAAACTCTAAATTATTTACATTTTAAATGTATTCCAACTTCAAATCAAACAGTTATTTGGGGTATTTCATTGTTTTTGTGGTTTCTAATCTTCATTCTGTAGGTGCTTTATCTCTACACACATATGTGTCAATGTGTGCTAATCTTATTGACTCTCATGTTTAAAACGACCATGCAGTCCAATTCGTTCATGGAATACTTCAGCCCCAAACTGACCATGTGTATATCATCTCACCCTTTGTTACCTTGAATTCTTGAAGAAAACTTTGTTTCCCTCGCATGCCTCCACAGTGAACCAAGAATTATAAAACTGAGGAAGGTCTTAATGAATGGAAGTAAATGGGGGCAGCAACACTATATCAAAACAGTTGTTTACAGACTCTCACACAGCTTTTGCAGTGTTATCCTAGTCTCATTTATCCAGTAGTTCATTGCTCAGTACTTCACAATCACATCGATTATCAATACAACTGCACTATTTAATCACTTTGGCACTTGCACAGACAAGTAGCGTACCTGCGTTAGTATTTTACTGTTTATGTGAAAGTGGTAAACACAAATCCCATTAACGTCAAATTATCAAGACATTTCTCCATTATCCATTATTGTCCTTGGTTCAATATGGAGGCATAGAACAGTATTTTATTGAATGATCATTGGAAACACTGGGTGAGGAATGTAGATACAAATGGTAATCTCAGGGAGATGTATTCTTTGAATGATTTTTAAGAACTCATTTCCATCTGTCCCTCCAGGCACTTTCTCCGAAGACGACCTCAGCAGTTGTGAAAAGCAGCCATGCCAAAACGGTGGTCTGTGTGAGGGCCAGGATGGCGCTTTCAGGTGCCTTTGCTCCCAACAGAGCCAGAACGGGCGCCTGTACGGGGGAGAAAACTGCACAACCGCACTTTCAGGCTGTGATGACAACCAGTGTGAGAACAGAGGATTGTGCTCCCCTTTACTTGTCCATGGTGAGCACACCTACACGTGCATCTGCCTTGCTGGCTTTACGGGCCCTAAATGCCAGACACCCAGCGTCTTCTCATTCGAGACCAAAGGCTACATTTACGTAGAGACTCAGCTTCTTGACCCAGAAGCTCCCCTAAATGTGACATTCAGCTTCAGGACGGAGAGACCCTACGGCACCCTGCTGCAGCGCAGAGTGGACGACCTTCTCCTCAGCATTGAGCTAACGGATGGGCATCTTGGCCTCCGTAGTCTTGAGGGTCAAGGCTCCAGCACTCTGGTTCAGGAGCTACCGGAGTATTTGTCCAATAACAAGTGGTACACGGTTGAAGCATCATTGGGTGGTGCGGTCAGCATGATCCAGCTGCTCTACACTGAAGAAAGCTGCACCAGGGCCTCCATCTCTGAGGTCCAGCTGCTGGAGCCAGCGCCTGCTCTCCCCGAGCCAGGGTCAGTCCGTCACAGCCTCTTCATCGGAGCAGTCAGAGGGAACTGGAGTTCAGGCGTAGGAGCCGATGAAGAAGACCACCCGTCTGCTTTTCTGGGCTGCTTCAGAGATGTGCTTGTGGACTCATGTCTGGTGTTGCCGTCTGCAGTGCATGATGGTTCAGACGCCCAGGTAAACGTCAGTGAGGGGTGCAGCGACAGAGACAGGTGCGATGACAGCCCGTGTCAGATCAGAGGGCGCTGCGTGAGCCAGGGGTGGAGGAGCTACACCTGTGAGTGCTTCAGGCCCTATGAGGGGAACGACTGTGCAGAGGGTAAGACACACAGAGGATTCTAACTGAGTACATTTCCTCAAGGACTGCATTTTAAAGGTCCCATGTCATGCTTTTCTGGTTATTACCCGTCCCCTTGTGTGTTATGTAGCTTTTTCTGCATGTAAACGGTCTGCAGAGTAAAAAACTCTCAGAGTACACCCTGTAGCGAGTAAAACTCTAACACAGAAAATACCTGCCTATGCTGCCCCAGAACGCCTCGTTGGAGATTTTATTTTTTCTTCCTGGTACCAAGTGACGTAACAACGACCAAATGGACCAATCCGTGGAGCTCCTCACACACACACACACACACACACACACACACAATCACTAAGCCGTATCTTTTCTCAGCCGCGATACTCCGCGGAGGAACAGTTTTCACTTTCTGTCGGGTGTCGTGGGACAGTTAGTAAGTTTGGCACGGCCCAGGAATAAACTATTGCACAACAAAATGATAGTTCATTTACAAATCGGATACATGCTACATATCTTACATGTATTGTCGTTTGTTTTCATAAGAGGCAGCTCTGAAAGATCCGTTCGTTGGTGTGTGCGTGCAATAGACTAGAGACTAACGGGTCTTCTGTAATAGATTGTCTACAAGATACTACTTTCGTGCTAGTGATGCACTGTTTTCAAAAGTCTTTGGGCAAAGATCAGGAAGCCATAAGAGGTCTGGTTACGATGACTTTAGTTAGATGATTGACGACAGACACCGTTAAATGATGACTGCCGAATGAAATTGTAGTAAAAAGGTACACCCGAATCCGGTAAAGGAACCATACCGACCATCGGATGGGTCGGTATGGACCGCCGGGCCGGTGACAGCATCATTACATACACATATGTGAGACGTGATGTACTGAACAACCTCGGCGGGGTGACACGAGACTACACACAACATAACAATCCGTTGCTCCTTACTGTGGTCAGTTATTTTCTTTTTGTCTACTCTGTACGACGCAACCCAGACCGCACGCACAACCGGCCCTGCAACGCCCCGAGCGACGAGGCGGAACTCTGAACTCCTCCGCCTGTCACAGTCGACATAATGACCCACAGGCACCAGGACAACGACGCTCTCGTCGCTCTGTGTTGGCGCTTTGATGTCGTACTTAGTCCCGGACTCGTGTGTGTGCACTCACACACCGCTTGACACTCACCTCTAGGTGCGACTCTTTTTCTTTCCGACTCGCACGG
>NW_011345269.1:1327197-1333069 GCF_000735185.1 Notothenia coriiceps | reverse complement strand
TGTCTGTGTGTGTGTTTTCGTCGTTCTGTGTGTGTGTGTTTCCAGTGTGTGTGGGCCCACCTTGCCGCAGCTCTCGTGTGGTGTGCTGCTCCAAACGCAGGGATACAGCGTGGGGGCTACGCTGGGCTCTGCTGTGGCCTTTTCACACCCAATGATTTGTGACATCGGCTCTTCTTTTTTCTTCCTGCTCCTTATGAGGGTGGAGAATGGACCTCCACGTCATGTTTTTCTCTGCCATGCACAAACACGACACTTGAATATATATGTCCGTCTTTAAGTCATTTTAAATATCAGACTTTAACTTGACTTTGCTTCTTTCAGCCAACTGTCCCACAAGTCAGTTAGGATAGAGTCTGATCAGCATGTATTCACACTGTCTCTGTGAAATAATTGCGCTAAGAAGATCTCTAATATCTCTGTGGTGTGCTGTTTTTCAATGACCTCTTTTAATGAAAAATATGTGTTATTTTCTCAGTGTATAACGTTTTGTTTGGGTGTCGTTGGAGAGAGCAAGGTGGTATTGCTGCACACATATCTGAGTAGTGGAAATATGATCAACGCTCTTGCTTCTATGTTCCTAGGCTGTCAATCAATAACGGAGGACAATGTATGTCGTGTCTGTCAGGCCCTGCAGCTCTGATAACGACCATCTCAGTACTTTCAGGAGACTGAACAACCGAGGAACAAGGCTGTGATAAAAGTGAGCCAACCATACAACTACATGGTAAGTTCTGAAAGTGAATTAATGTTCTACCTTGATTCAGGTTCTTGTAGAGATTAGTGTTCGCAAGTTTGAGTTCTCTCAGACTTCTTTGTGTTATGTAAACACACCTTGATTCTTCTATCACCGGTACAATTTCCTAACGGTATTATTGTGCATCTGGCGTACATTGCTGAACCTTTTTGTATTACATTATTCGCTACCACACAACGCAGCGATAACGTATTGTAATATGATTCAATGATACTGATAATAAAATCACAATTATTCAATCGGCATTTCTTTTAATCATGCTAGGCGCTTTCTACTGCGGTGTAGGAATGACTAAAGCTCACATAGGGACTTGTATAACTAGTGACTGCGACCAGCTAACTGGTTTATTATAGAAACTCTATCCAAACAGTTGAGTAGTTTTACGCGACTTGTACATCTTCAAACTAATACAGTTATTAACTATGCACACTAAACCGGCTAACACTGTACAAACAACAACCCTAGCATAATAAATCCTGGTAGTACATATGTACAACAGTAGGCACGTAAAGTGTGATATTATGTAACCAATTTGTTTTGACCTCAGTGTAAAATGTCCGAAAATGTAAAGATGCAATGTAAAAAGACAATAACGGGAACATTACATTAAGTACGCAATGCTCACCGCGTACGCTCAGTTTAACACTGGATTATAGACCAACGGATGAAACTCACAACAAAGCAGGATGAGTGTATACAGGAGGTATAATGAGCACACCTGCAGGTATAAGCTGTTTTGTCAAAACACAGCAAGTGTAGTATTAATCAATTGAACGGATCTGACATGGGCAGAAGGTGCAGAACACCTGTAGTAGAAAGCTATGATGAGTAACAAGCTTGTCAGCGCTTCTTCAGTAGGACTCAGGGATTGTCCCTGGGCTCGAGCCTGATGACGAAGCCGCTTCTCGTGTTCCAGACAAAAATGGTTTAAAAAGGTTATCATGTCTGAATTTTTCTCTCCAAAACAGGCATGTGAACCTTGTCAATCTTACAGGCAAAAACACAAATGATGAAACAGGTTCCCGGACAGAAATCAACATAACCGCCTTATGACTTGTGACACAGAGGTGCGTCCCCAGCAGCACGATCTGAAAATGACCTCATCCCGTCATTTGTACCAAACCGAGTGGAGGTAATGAATGATCCCATTTTGACATCCCAGCCAGCCTCCTTACCTCACGCCACACATCAGTCCTGAGTATCTCGCATCTTTTTATTGCACTCGGCAGGAATGATTGTCTTTGAACGGTATCCAGATATGAACGCAGTTAAGCACACGCACCTTAGGATGCAGAGCGACCTGGGTGGCAGCGTCACACAAGGGCGCTGTCTGGGCCCTCCACCCTCTCACAGTGCCTCCTCTTCCTCACACCCAAAGTCCATGGACGTTTCATTTCCAAACGCCGGCAGGCTGATGCCGATGGCACTCATGTCAGAACGGCAGGACTGGCAGCCCGTCCTCCTCCAGCTGGACCTCCATCCCTGCCGGCGCGGCTGCTGAAGACTGAGCTCTTCTATTGATGCAACACGCCGTCTATAATAATGCACCCTGTTCTAAGAAACGCCCACACCAATGTGTCCGTGGAATGCTGTCTGTCGTCGCGCCTGCCTTCTCTTTTAGGGAAGGAAGACATCCTCACCCTTCATCCCTCTCCTCCTTCCCTATTTAAAACAAGCCCCTGTCAATTTCCAGCTTTTTTTGTTATCTTTGTCACATTATTAATACATTATTATTTTATCAGAGTTTATACCATTTCCTCTTTCCTTCTCTACTCCACTATTTTTCCCTCGAAAGCAACCTCTTCCTATCCTTAATAACCCTTGTTTTTATATATTTAAATATCTCATTTCTTTAATATTTACTATTCTTTTATTAACTTTTTGTTTCCCCATCCATCGTTTTAAGAACAATCATTTCTCCTTCTGTTTGATTATTAAGAGCTCTTTTTCTGCTCTCAATTGTTCCCATTGTTACATTTTTCTTTTTTTCTCCATAAAAACAAGGAACCTCTCTCACCATCTTCTTTCTCGATAGTACCTGCCTTTAAAAGCATGCCCATGCTCACATCACATATGTTTAGACGGCAGGTTTTGTGTAATGCTGACGGCAGAACATTCAACAAAGCTAAGTTTATGCATTTATGCAAATGTTTTCTTCTTGTTAGATAAGCTGGAACGCCCAAAGACCTGACATTGTTGGGGATAGGACAAATGTTTTCATATATTTTAGAATAAGTTGTCAGTGCACCCCATTTTAGTATAAGGCCACATGATTCAACAGCGAAACCTTTCGGCTTTCCTGCTGCCACAAAGTGTGCTTTCATTCATTTAGTCTGCATGCAACTCACCAAGGAAGGTGTTGGAGATGAACTCTGAACCTGGTTCCCTGAGCGGCTCGTCTCTGACAGCTGCGTCAGCTCGCGGTCTCGCATCCTCTTAAACTGTTTTAAAAAGAAAAACACAACAAGAAAAGTGGTTAGTCCGATAGGACTGCAGATAAAAAAAGTTAGAAGCGTAAGCCTCATGTGTTGGATGTTTCCACCCATATGGCGTAGTGAATATTTTACCATTAACTTTAGACTATTTGATTCAAACACATAAATATTATGTATATATACTGATATCCTGTGTTTGTTTGTTGTTCCTTTTCTATGAAGCGGGTCATTATCTCGCATGAACTTTTCACAATCAGATATGATAGTTCACTTTAAAAGAAAAGTTGCTGCTTTGCTTTTTCCTTAGGTTTTCTGCAAACCTTGCACCCACCCCACCACACACCACACACCACACACACACACACACACACACACACAACCCACACACCAACACACACCACACACCACAACACACACACACACACACACCACACACCCACACACACACACACACCAACACCACACACCACACACACACGAGCCTGTTTGTAGATCAGTCCTGAGTAGATCCAACGGGCTCCCTCCTCTCGAGTTGAGCATCCCCCCCTCCCCACTGCATAGCCTGCACTGCTGTTCAATAGATCCCAATGTAAACAAGGCGCCAGCGCACTCCCGTGTTGGCTTCAAACCCCCCCCCCCTTGGTCTGGAGTTTCGCACAGACAACCGCGAGAGCCGATGCCGGGCATGTTAACCCACGCATTGCTGATGTTACGAGGCCTGCTAAAAATCCAAAACGGAGAAGCAAAAAAAGTGACGGGCTGTCCTCACCGACTGCTCTCCACACTCAGGCAGGGATGGCTTGCAAATGAAAAGAAGTCTGTCTGGGAACAATAAAGTTCCCCCAGTCCATGTGCTGTCCTGAAGGTAAAGGGGGGTCGGAGGGGATGGGCTGGCTGGGTGAGGTGGGGAGGTTGGGGATGTGGTCTACATCGGGGAGAGGAATGGGTGTGGACTGCGTTGCTATCCAACTACTGTCACACTGTCAATGAGAAACATGGGAGGGGATGCGAGAGGCTGTGAGGAGCCCCCCCTCCCCCGCCCCGTACCGCTGCCCCAATCGATGGTCCGCATCGGCGGCTGGGTGGATGGAGAGGGATCTGATTGGCCTCCTGGGAGATGGAGGAGGACTGGTGTAGCAGCCAGGACGGTGGAGAGGAGCGATGAGGGAGGAAAGCTGGGAGATGAGGATTTACTCTTTCATAGATGGAGGTGTTCTGCGCATGTTCACACTGAGGCTGCATGTGTAATCCATCTCCATTTTCTCCCCTTCATGATGGCTACCTAATTCCTCTTACAAACATAACAGGAAGAAGGCAAACCTTGCAATTCTGTTCTGCACACAATGGACAGGCAGCAACGCCCAGATCTGGAAGGCATGTGACCTGCTTGTGTTCTTATTGAAAGTCTAAATATAATAAATCAGTGTCATTGTTGTCATGACAAAAACAAACTCTAAAAATATATGAGACAAAATTATTACCAGCAAAATATCCTGTTGAAATATTAAAGTTGTTGTGGTCTGCCGTGGACGTGTTTCTATTTACTTGAGGTCAGGTCATTTGTATCTTAAAGGGACCTATCATGCAAAAGCACTCTCTCTAGTCTTTTATTACATGAATATGTGTCAGGGCGCTGCTAGTTGCCCAAAAGCGCGAAGAAGGACTATCCGCGCGCATGTTGCCATTGTTGCCTTCTGTTTATTCTCCGCTGTGGACATTGGTTCTTTTTCCTCCCTCCCCGAGGCAAGCGTTTTCTCCTGCTGCTGTAATTCTCTCGGTTTTGCCAGCAGCAGATGACAAACACCCACCTCTCCGCGGCTAACATGTCCGTTAAAGTTTAAATCTTCCCGGCAAATTAGAAAGTGCCGTCAAGGTCTCTTTTGTTATTTATTGAGCTTTGAACAAATGAATAACGACTCTATTATATATCATATAGAATATAATCACGGAGGACGGAGCTCTGTTTTCTCCCCTCTTCTGAGAGTCCCAGCAGGCTGATCAGGGCATGCTCCCCTCCCTGCAGGGGTTTGTGGTCGCTGCAGCTCATTTGCATTAAAGCGACGTCACGATTTCAGCCCTTGCAAAACAGGCCTAAAAAGGCGCAATTAGAGCGAAATAGGCATGGCTAAATTGCATGATCTGTTTGGTATTTTGAAAAAAAATTCCAGACACTGTGTCTTTATATAGGTATGGCCCTACAATATATTATTCAAATATAGCTATGATAGGTCCACTTTAATTCAGCCTCTCCATCTCTTTTATTATGTTTTGTTATCGCTTATTGTGTTTTATATCATTAACATCTTCTGTAGATTTCTTAGACAATGATTTTGACCCTCTACATTTTTTATGAATTGTTTTATACTTTAGTTTATGTATGTCATCGACGTGTGATTGACAAGATTTATCTCAATGGTTTCCAGCTTACTTGGCATTTATCAGCCATATATAATTTGTTTATGTATATAAAGTGTATGGATGTAGTTGTCTGATGATGATGTGAATAGTTTAAAGGTCCCATGTCATGCTTTTCTGGTTATTACCCGTCCCCTTGTGTGTTATGTAGCTTTTTCTGCATGTAAACGGTCTGCAGAGTAAAAAACTCTCAAAGTACACCCTGTAGCGAGTAAAACTCTAACACAGAAAAGACCTGTCTATGCTGCCCCAGAACGCAGACCCTACG
>NW_011345269.1:1325109-1327167 GCF_000735185.1 Notothenia coriiceps | reverse complement strand
ACCCGTATCCAGCTCACCTGTTCTGCTCCTCGAGCTCAAAGGGCGAGCAGCGCGGCCCGCAACGTCCTGCCAACACGGCACCCGACCCCACGCAGCATTAAAAACGCATTGTACACATAATCACTGATGTTCGCGTGTAACGGTGTCGACTCATCAGAACAAGAGAGGGCAGCTGAACACATCAGACACGCGGGCTCATAGGGAGGGGGGGGCAGGAGCTCCAACAAGCCGGTTTAGGACAGGATGGTGCATACCATACTACTACACGATGCTTATGAGAAACCCCTGTGCAGTTGGAACATTGAACAATGTAAACTCTATTTCTAGTAGACCTCACATGGGAATTTATGTCGTAGTCTAATGGCCATGTCATGGACCTTTACAGAGAGTAGGACCTCAGTGCTCCACCTCTTTTTGAATTGTGGCTTTTGCATATTTGATTTGCTCCATGATGATAAAAGTTGTTCTATTTTTTTAGAGAAGAATATTGTAAGAGGCATTACAGCATCCTAATTGTGATGGATTAAAACACGTTTTGATTAAAAACTATCAAATGTCCTCTCACCTTCATTGGAGGCCATGCTCGCCGCAGAGTGTCTGTCTCGCTGGTCTCAGCTCGGTCCGCGCACCGTCCAGCTCTCCATCGTCTCACCGCCAGCTTCTGGCAGGGCTCCTCTGAATGTCAGTCACACCGTCAACACACTCGTTACAGGATGGCTGAGGACTGATATTTCATTATACATGTCATCAACAATTGAAACCCATTAGTTTCAAGACTCTGCAGCATGTCTTTTCACATTTACGATCGACATTACAGTTTTTCATAAAAAGATATCTAACATGGAAGTATTCTGTAACAGAATATAATATATAAAATGGGAGTAGAGGTAATCAGGAGAATTATAAAAAAAAGTTCTCTAAAGTCTGTGTTTTATCAGAGGGATGTCAAAGTGGAAATGAATTATGCTATTTCAGCTAAGCCTAGTTATGTGTCCACCGTAAACCAGGGATGGATGATACACTGACCTGTGCGGACATGTTGCATTGCCATGACGGGCGGCTGTGCTTGTCGAATCCGGCCTGAAAACAAGTCAAGGGGTTAGCAGAACAATTACCATTTGGGTGAGTGCTTCCTTCGTCGTCTTTCTTATTCTTACTTGTTGTGACACGATCTTGCGGAGTGTGTCAGAACGTCAGCAGTTAGTTCTCCCTGTTTCGGAAGGCTGGCAAGAACCTAAAGAGGTTTCAAAAAAGAGAGAAAGTGGTATTGGAGGTATTAAAGTCCTGTTTAGAGATTACTCATGTGCCCCTTTAGTTCAGGAGTCAGAACAAACCAGTACATGTGATGGCCTTAAAAGGGGAAGTTCATCCACATACATGTGAGTCTTCAGTATCTATCATCAATGTGATTGTTTGAATTGAGATGAAAAGATGGACACATTCAGGCCTTAGAAGTTGCCGCCTTCTCTCAGATTATAGTGGAAAACAATGCACTTGTACAATACCATATTCAACTACAGGTGGTCCAAAAGTACGTTTACATATTAGTCTGGATCATAACCGCATGGACCCGAGTTGTGTTAATGGCGCGACCATTTGGAGAGTGTTCAGACGGGGGTGTTTTCTGAGAAGAAATGACATCTATTATTCGCTTTATATTCCTATGTGCTGATGGTATGAGGGCAATGTCGGGATTGTCTGGACAGACCCACACCTACATTAGGACATTATTATGTTGACTGTAAACTAAGTACATTTTAACGGTTATTACTATTATACTAGAAAAATCAAATAAAAAGTAAAACCCACCCACTACAGCATTACATGACTAGATATGGAAAACTGCCTTTAAATTGTTTTCATATTAAAGATGATTGTAGGCGTGCATTTGTTAGTAAATCCTCTCGAAAAGAGCCTTGGGGGTTGGTCACGGTATATTGTGTTTTAATTAAAGTGCGAGTGCATTTCAGATGTTCACATTTTTCGAACACTATGTGTACCTGCTACTAACTGTGCAAATGCAGTACACGTACTCATGTCCTTCTCCTGCCTTGAAAC
>NW_011345269.1:1314082-1325099 GCF_000735185.1 Notothenia coriiceps | reverse complement strand
CAAAGTGTGCATCTTTCTCCCCTTGTCTCAGACATTAAACACCACATCACTTGGTCATGATATAAAGGCAGGGCCCAGCTCTTTTCTAGGAATTGACTGAAAGATGTAAAAAAACAGGAAACTCAGCCCACTCACTTTGAAGTCGTGGTCACAGCTGCTGTTGAGCTTTTGTTCTGAATTCTCCACCTTTCTGTCTGTGTGCTGAGGTGGCCAAACGGCTAACAGCTGTAACAGGTCTGACAAATGCGTTGATTTATAGGGGAATTGCAGCTACAGAGAGAAGTTCAACACCAAACTGTCTCTCCTGATAATAAATGGGTGAAAGTGAGGTCTGTCGATTCTTAAGATACTGAGTGAACTCAAGCAAGTTTTTGAACCACAGAAGGCATCTGTTTCTTGTGAAAAAGCTCTGATATGCCCACTGTACATTATCTGCCCAGCACCAAACAGCAGACACACATGTAGCTACTTGCTAGGGATCATACTGTAGTATAGTATTTAGCAGCTAAAGAGTGACATTGCCCTCTGGACATTGTAGAGACCAAAACATAGCTGAAGACACTAAATGTAGGACTTTCATCAACATCAGTGATCATGAACAGGATTCGTATTAACGCTCAAATTAGCTTTTACTGCAAAATGCGTAAATAAGCAACTTTTTGAAGATGCCCATATTAAATCTGACGCTATTGTTCTCAGCAGGAAACCAATGGTCTGTCTACTTCAAGTAGTGTCTTACCCCAAGTAAGTGAGCTCAGGTATTTTGGGATCTTGTTCTTGAGTAAAGGGACAATAGAACATGAATTATGCCGGAGAATAGATGCAACAGGAATAGTGTTGCGTTCGCTTTACCGCACTTGTGATGGAGAAAGCGCTCAACCAGAAGGTAAATCTCTCAATCTACTGGTCTATCTTCATTCCTACGTTCATCTATGGTCATGAAGAATGGGTCATGAGCAAAAAGAAACAAGATTGCAGATGCAAGCAGCCGAAATGTGTTTTCTCCGTAGGTTTGCTGGCCGCCTTTTCGAAACAGTTTTAAATACGGCTGGTAGGCTTAATCATTGGATAGTGTGTGTGTTGGCCAGATATATTTACACATGTCCAAAAAACATGTTTTGGTCATTTGCAGTTTAAAATATATAGTTGGTCTAGATGTAAATGTAAAACAATATGTGTGTGTTTGATATGTGTAGACTCCTAGATTGTACCTAACCATTTGTAACCAGCTTTGCAATTAATACTTTTCAACTTGTAGTGAGGACTTGCCACACACTGAAAGTTCTTCAGTGGTTGACCATGAAAACAAAATAAGAAAGCTGCTAGATACCACAATGAGACGCTTGTGATTTCTGGACTCTGATCTCACACTGTATTGGTTGGGATGCTTTTGCCATTATATTTCTCAGCATCACATTTGCCAGAGGAAAAATACACATTTACTACGTCTGTGTGGTCAGCTTTACCGCAGATATCCCATATAAACCTTGCTTATTAGAAATTAATGAATTAGTGGGGTTAGGGGCTGGTAGGAAATGGTCCTGTAAATATTAAAGTGGTTTAAGGTCACTATTAGGAATAGAAAGTGAAGAGGTTTGAGAAACAAATGTTAATGGAGAGTCAGTGAATGAGGATAGGCTCTATACATAGCTTTTAAATGAGGGAAAGCACATGAGTTTGGAAAGAAGTAATGTTTTCTTTTTCTGGTTTGGACAAGTCTTTTAAGGCTGTGTGTATTTTACAGTAAAACACTGGATTATGTTGTTGTTTTTTCCAATGGAAAGATTACTGATATAGTGCTGTTTGTCCCAAGGAACACATCATTAACCTGTATATGGAAACATATGAATGTACATTCATTCTGGAGGGGTGCATGACTGTTCGTCCCAAATTCTATAGACAATGTCTCCAATAGAGCGGTGTAGGGACGAGTCCTAAAACCCAGAGATTCGACATTTTAACACTTCCCTTATCTTGAAGTCAATGTTGTGAACGTGTTTTTGGTTAGATGGCAGAATTAAGATTTGTGGTTAACACAAGTTTAAGAGATTATACATGTTGTTTTATGACGTAAAATATGTCAACAAATACCCCACTGATGAATGTCTGAAGCTGCAATGTGACTTAAAAATGATGGTTGATAACAAGTGACTGAATAAGTGTACTAAACGTCATCAGCGTAAAGCTTAGCGGTAATGCTCCACAGCCATGCAACTGGATGTAGTTGGTTTATTGCCTAAAATAATAACTTTTTATTCGGGCAATTGCATTTACACTCTGAAAAGTGATGTTATTATGTGGAGATTAACCTGCTGAACAAAACGTGTAAGTATCATAAACGTAAATATCTTATTTTCTGCAATATTAGAAAAATCCAATGGAAACAATCCAATTACTTTTTGTCGAGGGATCCTTTGCAATGCTAACCTTCGCTATGTATCTGGAACCGTTTATAGTTGTCAAGAAATGTCCCTTTGTGGGGTCAAAATTAAATGTGTCGAATCAACGGAAGGAACCATTGGTGAGAAACCAAATCAATTTGGTCTGGTGGCTGGTGCAGACATACAGCAGACAAACATTTTAAATATGGCATATTTAAATGTTCTACCATCTGGCAGTAATTCTATTCATCCTAAATAAGCAGAAGCTATTGTACAATCAAATTACTGCAGGTCTGTTGTCTGTAACACACCGAACTGGCGAGAACACAAAGAAGGGGTTTTCCCACAGTGGCAACTATAGTTTATATTGTAGGTTTGGAGAACAATAGAAAGTAACCTGTGGCTAACGTAGTGTTTGCCACAATGATACTGTATCAGACACCACAGTGAGGCTGTGTTTGACATGAGCTTGGCTTATTGTTATAAGAGAGTGAACCTTATGGTTAACTGCCCAAAACAAACTGCAGACGCAATGTTGCAAGGTCACTCACATGCACATTCATCACATTTACTAAAGGACGTTTGAGGCCAGCTTTGCAGAGCCACTTTTTAGGCTATATTCTTTGGTCTTGTTTGACCTTTGAACCCCCAATTTAGTGCTTATAGAGAACAGTTCCGTTATATTGTAGGAAGTCTAGCCAAGAAAGCTGTTTATGTAATTCAATGTAATGCCTATGGCCATAAAGAACATGAACTATGAACCTATCATCATGTTGCTCTCTTCTTATTTGTCCTTTTCTCATGGATTCTCCTCTACACACTTCTGCAGTGTGTTAGAGGTCAGATTAGTGTTGCACCACAACATGAGCACAGGCATACATCTTCACGGACAAAAATACCCGAAGCGGCCTTTCTGCTGCCACACCCTGGCGCAAATAGAGTAGAGACTACACAGGCGCATGTGGGGAACTGCACTGCTTTAGCCAAAAATATATGGACCTACCATATAGACCTTTTCGAATATTTAATAACAAACAACGTAACTTGATCTTCTTGCCTTGAAAAAATATATTTATAACCAAAGTACTTAAGAAATTAATGCAGCATAACTAGAAACAAGTAATTGGTTGGGTTTAGGAGCACCAATATTTTTGCCGTTTTATAGTGATAACGTCAGAGCTTAACTTTAAAGCTTGTTCTTAATATTATTGGTGAGCATAATACCACAAAACACTGACAAGAACCCAAACAAGACAGCAGCCAACATGACCAGAAAAACACTGACCCGGTGACGGAGCTGAATGTCATTCAGAAGAAGTTTTCTTGGCAGCACAACCAGTCAATGTGCTTTCTGGCCCCATTGCAGCCAACCACAGCAGACCGTACTGAGCAGTAAGAGCCAACCAAACCTGTGTTTTCCACCCCGAAAAATCCAAGCATGCTCTCATACACACAGTGGAGAAAAACATGCACCACCCTCATCATTCTACAATGAAATACTGATGAAGAAGAATCGTTAGGTGGTGCATGGCATGAGCAATGATCAAACTTCTGAAGACAAAACGAGTCTTCCCCTTTAGCCAAAGAAATTACTGGAATGAATAGTAGATGCAGGTCTAAGTTGAGGTTTTTGAAAAGAAACTGAAACTAAAGCCTTTGTCAATCTTAGTGATTAGAAGAAATGCACCAAGACCAACACCATCATGTAATCTCTCTCTAGATATCTTATCTGCATAAAGAACAGATACATGTGCAGGTGTACACGCAATATTGCAATCAGATTGTCCGAAACTCATTTTATTGACCAGACAAAGATTTCGAAGGGTCAAATAGACTATGAGTTTATAGCCGTTTCTGCAGCTCTGTCAGCTAAAGTAGCATTTTGCAAAATGGCCACCATGCTTATTCTAGGCAGGCGTAATGTTCAACATAGTTTATAGTTTTAGCTAATGTGTGCTAATTAGGTCTAAACAAAAACACTCCTAATGGCTGATAGGAATGCATTTTTTAATAAGTCAAACAGAAATGTGAACTAAATATAAGATATGAAGGGAAACAACATTTTTTAAAACCATGATGTGTATTATATGATGAGAGGGTTAGTCCACTTCAATGTAGCCATTAGCTAAAGACCAAATATGGCACCATTAGTACGTCATTAGTACGTCATTAGTAGTATGTCTGGTCCTTTTCTGTTCCTCACCATGACCTTTTAAAACAACATCAACTCAGATTTAAAGTTATTGTTGGATAATCTCCCAAATTGAAGTCGTTTGTCCTAATGGGCACAGAACAAAAATACTCACCCATTAAGCAACTATTTGGTTGTAACATCAGATAATACAAATCACTTTTTACAGTTCTTGTTACCTCCTCCTGATTAATAGTCAACTTTTGATGCTCTTTCATTAGTATGACTTGATTACTTATTTAATCACTACACTGCCAATATGGGCTAACATTGTCCTACTTTCCTCTGAGCATCGCAGTAAAGCTTCTAACAATCTTGTACATACGTTTTCTTTCCAAAACATTATCCACATCTGAATTGTTGGTCAGCCGGCACTTGGACAAACATCCTAAATATGGGATTTGGCAGAGGTCATATTTTGACAGGATTCTTCTTCTGTAAACATATTTTCTTTCCAAATCTGCTTTTCCTGGTTATTACAACATATTGAAAAACAGACCAATTAAGAGGTGTACTCCTTCTGCTTCTATCTTTAATTGTGGTCTCTACTCCCGATGTACATAATCAGAATGAGAGCCAAATCAAGATAACAGTACCAACACATGTCACATTATATTGTACATAAAACCAAAACAAAGTCAGGCTTAACTTTTACTGGATTGTATTTATTGGATGTGTTTGAGAGTTCTTGACTTTGTGTTTCGGTTTTTGCCGTTAACAACTGCCAATACTAGGAATACCTTACAATAAAGCACAGGCCAAAAACACAAGGATGGATCATCGCCTCAAAATATAGCAATACGTTGAATTAACACCTCAATCAACGGACATGAAAGATTTACAAATGGTAGTAATCATTATGGGGATGTTTAATTAAAATTCTGTACTATAAACGTGTTCCTGACATTTATTCTACATTACCTTCCTGTTAAATAAAGCCCTTGCTCTGCTCCTGCATTAACATCTTAAAGCTGTACACAGTTATCAGATAGCATTCACACTCTAACCACCCAGTGGTATCATTGCTTTTACCCTCAGTGTAATCTGGTTTAATACGTTTGTTTTGACGGCACCTCTGATTGAATATCCAGGATTAGCTGCTGGGCATCATCCCATTTGGATCTAACCCTGCAATCCGGCAGCCAATTAAACCAGAACTGTCAGGCGTAACCTAAACGTCTAAAAAAGAATGAATGTGGCGCCCGCTAATGAGTGAGAAACAAACCCCGAAAATAACCAATATGCATTCAAAAGTGTCATGCTGCTTGCTAATGGGTGACATAAGTCTATCAGCCAACAGCCAAAATAACACTCATGAATTGTTGTTATGGAAACAGAGGGGTTTTAGGTTGCCATAAGGCTGTTGACGGTCTTATTATAGGCTACATCCATTGGTTGGTTTTGTGGCACATACAGGCTGCTGTGTCGCATCTCACTCAAAAACCCACACGACTCAACCCAGCGAAAAACCAGTCTCGCGCGCAGCCTTTCATTCAGAATTTCATAGCAAAATAAAAAAATGATATTAAACTAATCTTTCAACATAGTTTAAAACAAAAATAAATATTAGGACAAAGCCCTACAAATAACAACAATAAACATAATAATCAAACAATTATAATTTTGTATTCAGCCCTGATTAAAACAGCGGACCCAAATCCATGGGGCCCACCCATGACGCCGAGTCTGTGCTGGGGTTAGGTGGTGCTGGAAGCAAGAATAATTATGAAATTTGAGAATATAATGCCAGGCCAAATGTATTTAAAAGAAAAATAGTTTAACTAAAATTAATTGACTGTATAGTGCTAACTTTGTGGCTCCCACAGAGAATTGGCAGGTACTTGTTGACTGTGATTCTTGGGATGAGGATTGCTATTGGTTAGGGTTAGTTTATTAGGGTAAGCTAATCAGCATATGTCTTTGCCACCAGTCTTAAACATAATTCTATAATTTTAGGAACAATTACCGCTGGGAAAAATAATAGTTTAAAAAAAAAAAATAACAGCCCAAGAGTCCAATGGTCCTTTTTGGGACTTTTGGGGTTATTGAATAATAGTAAAAGTCAAAATAGATATTTCTTTTGGTTTTGGTTTTGTCCAATCCGAGGCTAAAAGGAGCAAATTCTGAAAGCATGTACAGTAAGCTAAGAATGAATCTTTTACATTATTATTTAATCGAAAACTAAATGACATTTCCATTTTCCAAAAGAAAAAGAAATGGGTCAAGAAGACGTCAGTGTTCGTCTTTGTCAGTGGACAATTGAATTCAACCTTAATCCAGCTCAACCCTCACTATATCCAGAGTCCCATGAATTACATCTTCAGACTACAGAATCAACAGAAGACATCACATCTTGTCTGAGAAGTCGGCCAAACCAAACACAGCTCTGTGCACAGATTTTCACGGTGACACAAGAGTGTACTGCTTCAGTCGTCAAGTGAAATATAGAGCTTTAAATGAGGGCAGGCTTTTTAATGTTTTAGTCCCCTGGCAATCAAACACACACTTACACACACACTCTTTCTCCTCAGGCATAATTAGAAGAGGAATGTCTGTGGAAGGTTGTTAGGAACCACCCTGCCTGAGTTCCTCACACAGACAGGAAGCTCGACGTATATTTCAGACCTGTAATTCTGATGCTGCTCTGCTGCACATCTCTGACGCAGACCCCAGAGTAAAAAACCTGAAAATATATACGTTGAATTTAAAGCCCTGATTGCGTCAGCTTTCTTAAAGCCAAAAGCTACAGGGATGGAGACATAATAAGCTCCAAACACGCACCAGTACTTGTGACTTTTAAGAAAGGATATCAAAAGTCAGAACAGACCTGAGGTTGGTAAAATAAATGGAAGTAAATTGCAGAAAATGTAGGTTGTAAAGCTCATGAAAAAACAGGGAAATATAAATATAAATAAAGACAATTAGTTATAAGAGAGAATATGAGCTTTGAAAGATTTAAAACAGGATTTGATTCATTCAAATAAAACAAAAATGTTACTATCTTCAGTTGAATAAAAGATAGTAACATTGTACATGTCTTCCATGTGTCTAATTATTAGATATTTGCTGAACATTTGCATTAACCAAAGAACCTCATTTTAACTCTCCCCTAAAATCTGAGGGTGCAATCTGAGCTCCAACTAAATTGTCCTTGTGAAATATTACCTTATATATCATCTTAATAAACAGTCATTATAGGAAACCATGATGTTTCTCACAACATAAATGCAGATGTACCAAACGCTTTATTTTAGTCCAGCAATTGTGTGCAATCACACCAACAATAAACACAACACATGTTTGAAAATGTCGACAATCACTAAAGATTCGCTCCTAAAGGATCCAACGTGCTACAGTAATTAAAGGGAAAATCAAACTAAATGGACGTGCAAGCAACATTTCTCTGTGATCTGAGGTCCTCCTAATTTAGCGTTTGCATTGTTCTCCAGATCACTTGCAACTACAACTAAAATGTGTTACTGTGTGTGTTTGCGTGTGTGTGTGTGTGTGTGTGTGTGAGTGTGTGTGTGTGTGTGTGGCCTAGCATTACAATACGTGTGGGGACCTAAATCTGTTTACACAGTCACGTGTGGGGACTCGCCTCCCTTATGGGGACAAAATGGAGGTCCCCATATCATTAATCATTAATTTTAGGGTGAAGACTTGGCTAGGGTTAGGGTTAGGGTAAGGTTAAGGGTAAGGGTTAGGGTTAGGCATGTGTTGGTTATGGTTAAGGTTAGTCCCCTGAAGTGATGTATACATGGTATGTGTGTGTGTGTGTGTGTGTGTGTGTGTGTGTGTGTTTGTGTGTGTCGCGAAAACACACACACACTGAGAAACAAACCATGAAAATGACCAATATGCATTAAAAAGTGTCATGCTGCTTGCTAATGGGTGACTTAAGTCTATCAGCCAACAGCCAAAATAACACACATGGTCTTAATCCTCAGTTAACAACTGAGAGTAGTTTTATGGTGTGAAGAGAAGTGTCAATATCCTCTGCTCTAAAACTCCTAACTTCTCCACATCACCTACACCCTATATTCTGCATTAATTCTATTTCTAGCTGGTGATAAACTATTCTGCCTCTGATTCTGATCTTAATCTGTTGTTCTTGAGTTTGCATTTCCAGGTTAAATCCAGCCTCTGTTCTGCACTTACGTTCTCTGGTGCTGTTACACTTTACTTGTTTTGAATCTTGGACATCAGATAACCCTCTCTACTATACTGTTAAATGAATTCCTGCCTTACAAAGTTGTAAAACCCCAGAAGCTCCGTTGTACAACTCTTACTCAGAGCCAGTAGCAAAGTGTTATCGCTGCATGCACACAGCGGTACCGGTCTATATACAGACTGTACATTTGGGTTTGGCAGGAAACTCAGTTGGTGTCAGTGCCAGACTGCTGCAGAAAAAAGAGCATCTGTAATCAGTCACAGATGACCTGCTGTAATGTCAGAGTGGATCTAAAAGAGAGGAAGAACTACACTCTATTACAGAAAGATGAGGTGATTATACAGTAGTTACAGTAGCTGAAACTGAAACTAGATCTACATGTTAATCTATGGAAACCCAAACAAAAAACTGAAAATAAACTTAAAATATGTATCTTAACTTGGAGCTGAGTAAACTGAGCCTGATCTCTTGCAGGAGAATTGTGAAGTTGTGAAGAACCTTGCGTATTTGGTCGCTATATGCGTGTCTGTAAAAAGCTCGGCTGTATCTCAATTTGGTTGAGGAATGGTTTTTGGTTTTTGTTAAAATAGGTATGTTGATATATATAGTCAAATATGTAACATATGGTATGCAAGTTGAATATATAACATAACTTATGCATCTTACTCAATATTGACTAATGGTATCAATTCACACACACACACACACACACACACACACACACACACACACACACACACACACACACACACACACACACACACACACACTATGTACTATACATGTCAATGTAATAAAAACACACCTTATTTCATAAGGATAATTCTAAAACCCTTCACAAAGTCCTGTAATTCCCCAAACCAGTAAAACACCAGTCATGTTCACCCACATGACAATCAGCCTGCACCACTGCTGACAAACTGAAGGACAATACAGCAAACCAGCATCTCCACAACCACTGCCATTTAGGCGAAGCTTTTACCACTAACGTTTATTTTCTTTGGCACAAACCAATGTTGACTTTATTGTGTTTAGTCTGTTCCCAGTGCACATGCACAACTGATCAAAAGCTTGTAATCAAAGGTCGTATGATGCATTAACTGATGCCTAATTTAACCGTCACAATGCAATTTTTGTCTATTTTCATTTATTTTGTTAATAGGTGAGTCAAAACTAATTCAGGTCCAACTTTCTGAAATATGTTGGAAGAGTACACTTCTGAGTATTAGCATCAGTCTACTTAAGCCTTGTTTTACGCAGATTTCCAGAGGAGATGCCATTATTAATTTACTTTTTGGCTACTTGGGCCTGTTCCAACGTCGCCTTTTTATGGCAGAAGTTGCTGGCTCTTGATATAATAGTTTCCATCTGACAAACATGACCCAAGAAATGCTTCTCCTTCATTTCTAAAGTGACGTCACCGGTGCTTTTCTGAAAGAGTAATATGATGCTAGCTGCAGCATATTTTTCTCGAGGCGGCTGCACATGCTCGGTTATCACTGGAATCAATTGAAAAGAGATGCTGGCGCTATGTGGAAACGGCCGCTTAGATGTCCACCTCAATTCCCTTCAACCCATAATGTTGGTGTTTGAGGTTGTTGCCATTAGTTTGATCAGATAATTAGTAAGTTTCTCTTGGACTGAGAGTTACATTTTTAGTCTTACCATAGTTGGTGCAATCAAAAGAAGAGACATCTTTCTACTCCATCTCTCCCTCTAAAATTCAACGTGATGAGCAGCAGTGTTTCGTGGCCATAGGAAGTTGTAGTCACATTCTTACATATCTTACGTATTTATTGATGTTTTCTTTAATAGGAAAATGTGACATCATAAGTTTAGTTTCCACAAATATTTAGAAATAAAGAAAAAAGCAGACGTTCTTTTTTTCTGTTGATAACATCAGGTTAAACGAGGCAAAGTTGCAAATTGTTTTCCGGACCAACCTAGAAAACATTTAGATGCATGGTGTTCGAATAACCTTGTGACACCATGGTGTTGCTTAAAATGTATTTATATGGTAAATCAATAAAAGCCATGTCATTCCATGGAAACTTGCCGCTGGTTCCAGGAAGTAAGTCAACGTGGCCAAAGCAGAAACAGGAAGTCACTGGCCACCCAGTCATGGTGGAACCTGGGGGTGGAAGCTAAGAATAGGACAGAGCTGTGAGTGTGTGTGTGTGTGTGTGTGTGTGTGTGTGTGTGTGTGTGTGTGTGAGAGATGGAGTTAATCCTGAGTGCCAGCACTGATGAAATTAGTTTGACTCCCCCTGA
>NW_011345269.1:1307899-1314044 GCF_000735185.1 Notothenia coriiceps | reverse complement strand
GTGTGTGTGTGTGTGTGTGTGTGTGTGTGTGTGTGTGTGTGTGTGTGTGTGTGTGTGTGTGTGTGTGTGTGTGTGTGTGTGTGTGTGTGTGTGTGTGTTAAGTGTGTTTGTCTGTGTCTGCTTTGTGAACCTGTGGTCTGCAAGGAAAGAATCACATCAGGAAGTGATAACAACTCTGAAAGAACAATTTTATTTTTCTGTTTTTCAATAACACTTTTTACTACAAGCTTGTTGTCCCTGTCTTCCTACTATTGGTCTTACATTTGGACATTTGAAGCTTTAAAATCAGCAACAACATCCCAGATGAATTGTTTCTTGGGTTGCAACATTTGGTCATTTTTCTTTCTTAAAGAGGCAATTTTTTCCATGAAAACTTTCCACCACAAAAACTTGCAGAGGTCCAACAGTTGGCTGTTATAGACGGTGGATAGGCAAACCCAGCCAAATAAAGCCGCAGCCTTGTCTGTTTCACAATGTATTTATTTCCTGTCTCAACAACCACAGCTTATCCTGACTGTTTATGAAAGATGCAGAATTCTGGCAAAAAAGATCCAAACTGTGGCCAGTTTCACCATTGTCTAAGCTCTGTCACTAAAACAGAAACCAATTAGATTGAAATCACTTGTTATGTAACTGGAAATATTTGGAGAGCTTGATTTTTTCATGGAAACTAAAAGGCCCGTTAATTGCTTCTATGTCTGGGAAAGTCCTTATCAAAGCAGGTTTCACACTCTTCTCATTAATGTCTTGTTCCACTGTCTGCAAGAAAGTGTTCCACCACACTCATAGCCTGGAAAGTGTATGTGTGTGTGCAAGCATTGTGTGTGTTTGCATTCATAATACACAAACACTTATTTCTGTGTGTGTGTGTGTGTGTGTGTGTGTGTGTGTGTGTGTGTGTGTGTGTGTGTGTGTGTGTGTGTGAGAGAGTGTGTGTGTGTGTGTGTGTGTGTGTGTGTGTGTGTGTGTGTGTGTGTGTGTGTGTGTGTGTGTGTGTGTGTGTGTGTGTGTGTGTGTGTGTGGCCTAGCATTACAGGGCGTCCAGCAGCAGTCACTTCAGTTCAAAGATAAAAAGCAAACAACTCATTTGCATATTTGATGCTCCCACTTCATACAGAAACTGAGACACAAGCTGTTTTATGTTTCAGTTTCTTGAGTCACTGATGAGTCAGTCTGCTGATGTTAAAGAAATGACATGTACTGCAACTTAGGAGAAATGTCATGGGTTTTGTTTGGGTGTTGTTCATAACAGAGGTGTGTAAAAGAAGTAAATACTAAATAATTAAAGCTTAACTTAATCCAAACATGAAGGTTTATTAGTGTCCAACACTTTGGTGTATTACCAAAAACATGCAAACTAATAACATCCTTATCGGCCTCCGGTGTAGTCTGAATGTTATACAATAGTATAATATACAAATATCATTATTGAATGTTTTCTTACTCTGGCTTCTGTATATTTAGTTTTGGTTACCATTCAAGAGTTTGTATTGATGACACTTTACTGTTTCCTGCATTATGTACATTGGCGCGCTGATTTGAGCATTTAACATGTGCTTTTTGGGGTTAACCCTTTCCTGTAGTGTGTTATATAGTTTCTGTGCATGTAAATGGTCTGCAAAGGTTAAAATCCCTGTGTTCCCTGCAGAGGGAGTTTCTCTCCCACACACTCCCCCCCCCCTGCCTGAAACGTCTCCATTGACCTCCTTTGTTTACTTCTGGAACACTTGCGCTCCTATTGGCTAGCGCTCCAACACATTGTACGTTATAGGATAAGGGGCGGGACATCTCTAAGCGGTTGACCAATCACAACAGAGCCGGCCAGCTAACCAATCCGAGGAGACTGGGCTCTTGTTTCAGACAGAGGGTGAACAGAGGTGCTGCAGCACAGGCAGTATGAGAGGAATAAAGAGCTGTTTGAACATGACAGCATGCAGACATGTCACAGGAGAGGACCCTTTAAGCACCACTGTGACTAACTACAGCCTCAATACGAAGTTCTGTCACTTTATGAATGACTTAAATAAGGAAATTGATTAACTGGATCAGCCAATTGAAGCTGTACACACTGCAGCACACAGAGAAGCAGCACAGCTGTGTCTTCCTCCTCTTGTATCAGAGTTGAGTGTAACTGGCATCCTGCAGAGTGTGTGAGTCCAATGTCGAAGTCTTACATAATACACACAAAGTGCTGATTGTACTGCGAGCAGAGTGAACGTCTGTCAGTCTGCTGTAACTCCGCCTGCTCCACTTTTTAAACTGCTGCTGCTCCAAACCACATTCTTCTCTTTAAAGCTGGACTCCACACCAGGAAACTTACAGCACTGACCTTTGATCCCCCAGCTGCAGATCTGAGTCACCACAACCAGTGTCAACACAACTCGGCAACACTGGATTTATACACGCCGTCTAAATGTAACAAATCATGTGCACAGGTATCATTTACACTTTTTATACATTCATTCTCCTATTCTTGTGGCCACTATTGAACTCCATAAACGTAAACTCTCAGTCAAACTGATGTCTACAACTCAAACAAACCTCACTTGTAGTGAACCCGTAAAATGACGTTACATATGACATTAAGAAAGCAAGCATTTGTTGGTTGTTTCTTAAATTGAAAGTGTATTGTTTCCCGATATCCCTTATATAAATAGGAATTTAAGGCCATTATCTTTTGGTTTGTTTATTTACTGCAGGTCACACGCGATCATTATATTCTAGATATCATTACGTTAGGGCTTCTAGATTACACAGGGGATTTTAGTGATAAAATATCAAACAATAAATCTTCTTTGCCAATAAATCACAACACATGTATATACTACAATACAGGACTACCACATGGCACACGTTGAGGATGTCATTGGTGACAGGTGAAAATGTATTTGCGGTTCAGGCTTTTCCACACTAAATACTAATTGATCTATTGTTGATTATTATACTTTTGATTGTTAAAAAGTAGAAAGTCTAAAGAGTTGGCCTGATTCAGTACATATGGTTAAAATATCAAAGCCTGTATCTGCCTCAAAAATCAAGTTTCAGTCTATTTAATTCATATTAAAAACATGAGTTACTTATCACACAAGCTGGGGACATGACGGGTGTGTTTGTTGATACGTCATACCAGAACATAGAGAAGTAAAGTGGGAGGGGCTGCAGCTAAATACATTTTTCCATTATTGATTAATCGGTGGGATTTTTCCTTGATAAATCAATCAATTGTTTGGAAATGTTAAATAGTTGGCCCCATTAGCGTCTTTTATTTGCTTTGTTTATCTGGATAACTTGAAGATGGTTCAATTGTTGTGATGTATAACAAAGAACAACTGCAAATCATCACATCGCGAAATTGGTAGTAGGTAATGTTTGGCATTTTTGCTTAAAAAAGTTACTAAAAAGACTTTGAGATTATAAAAAGTTGCACACACATGTTGTGTTTATCAACGTGTTATTAAATGATCATTGCAGCTTTAGATGACTACTAGAACTAAGTGAATTAAAACCCTTATAAGACCAATCATTGAACATTACATTACAGAGGATAAAAGTAATTTCTGTCCATATTTTGGGGGATTTAAAAGCCATGTTTTCACCATTTCCCTGACCGGAAGACTTGCTCACATGTCTGTCTTTTCACTCTGGTAAATATAAATCACTGCGGGTGACAGTGAGCGCGGTTTGCAGCTGTCAGAGCAGCAGCTGGTTCCCAGACCCTCCGGACCTCCAGGCCACCGGCTGCTCCCCGCCACCTGCCCGCCACCAGGCACCCACACCCGGCCACAACCTCCACACAGCACCGTGGGGAAATACGGTTCTTCTCATTACATTTGACATCTAAAAAAATGTACTCTTTCTGATTGTTAGGATATATTTGACTTTTAATTGAAAACTAATGTGCACACTTGTTATGATTGGTTTATTAGAGAGTAATTTATTTTGTATGTTATAGTAGATATCCTTCTGAATGTATGTCTTTTGAGAATATGTATATATTGTTTTTAAAGGTTTATTTCTATTCTATTTTTAAGAAATGTTGTAATTATTGTACATCGACTGTCAAAATGCTGCTGTGTCATAACAATTACCCAATTTGGGATTAATAAAGTACATAATAATAATAATAATAATAATAATAATAATACAACTTTATTTATATAGTAGCCTACCTTTTCATACAAATAACAATGAGTAAAAATAAAGAGTAAGGAATATATGTAAAGATATACAAATATATCTATCTATCTGTTAACCAGTCAGTCCCTGTTTGAGTAATGGTTTTAACTACAATAAAATATTTTTAACACTATATAAAATAACAGCAGCTTTCTTCCATAAGTTACAACACCAACGGCTCTCTAACCGACCAACGGCTGCCACTGTGACCGACAAACGGCTCTCTTGCCGGGCAGCACCAGGACAAGTTAGTGGGTATAAAAGGTGGTCTGTCACTCACCACATGTAGCTAGTCCCATCCAGGGTCTCCTCTGCTGCATGGGTGTCGTCGGTGAGGCCGGGAACAGGAGCTGTTTTACGGTCAGGAGGAATACGAAGAAAGGGAAGAAGATGGAGGAGAAACCAGCAGTTAGTCCGTTTAAATTGTCAGTTTCTACTCCGCCATCGTTTCTCCTTCTCCGGCGGCGGCTGCCTCGACCTCAACACTCACCGAGCTCCGCACACAATGGCGAAGTGGAGGTGGTGGAGGAGGAGGAGGAGAGGAGGAGATGTGTCACCGGGGAAAGACAGTCAAGCTGCGGTTAGGTTAAGAGACGGCAAGAAGCGCCATTAACGTAACTTCTGGTGATAGACTTCAAAATAAAAGTGGTTTCCGGTTAATTTAGCTGTTTAAAGGTCCCCTATTATTATACTGTTTTTCATCAGTATATTACAGGTCTCAGATATACAGAACATGTCTTGAGTGTTTGGCTCTAAGCACCAAACAGATCATTGCAGCATCCCATAATCCCCTCTGTTTCAGCCCTGTTTCAAAAGTGCTGATTCTCTGTCTGTTACTTTAGAAAGTTTAGATGAAAATAAGGAGCCCGTCCCCACGCCCCTCTGAGAGATATTTGGTTACAAAGAACACAATGGTGCTCTATGAGGAGATTGAGGTGATAAGGCAGTGGGGGGTTAACCTTGGTTGGTGATCAGCTAATGGTTACACAAGACACAAAATCATAAAGTGTCCAAAATCTGATCGGCTCATTTTCAGTTTTTTAAATAAATTAATCAGGAGAAAAAGTGAGAGAATCTTTTTAGACCATCAATTTCAATTTTTTTTTTTTTTGAGAAAGGGGCAGTAATATAACATTATTTTCTTCTCCCTGCTCCTTTTCGGGTATGGTGTGTTTATATACTTATTTATATGGTGTGTGTGTGTGTGTGTGTGTGTGTGTGTGTGTGTGTGTGTGTTTATATATGTGTGTGTGTGTTTATATGTGTGTATGTGTGTGTTTATTCATTACTTTTACAAAACATGTCTCTCTATAGAGACATTTTATGTAATAACTTGTTATATATTAAGCTAGTGCATACCATGAACGGATAAATTAAAAATGAAATGAAATGTTCAAGATTGAAGTATTGCCATGTGCACATTAGCTACAGCTGTAGATATGGCAATGAAAACTAGCGTCACAGGCTCCTCCAACAGCTGCAACATGAATATAGGACATAGTACAATACAACAATTTTAAATAAGTGCAAGAGAATGTTTTTGAGATATGCCAAGTTAATACAAACTTATATGAGTCATGTCGCTTTGAGTCTAAACTTGCTCGATCGCCTGTGACACGTTTCCATAGAAGAGTCCGCTACTGAAGCTCAGAGCTTCGATGATGTTTATAGAAGAAACAAACAATACATAACCAAGTTTGAACCACATGGTCAAACAGAAAAGGTCAGATGCAATGACCCTCTTTTCATCCACAAAACCCCGGCGTGAGACATGGTGACCTAAATACCAATAAACCATATTTATTTAATGTTATTGCACTGTTGAGAATGTGTGAATCTTCGTTGTTTCATTATTACATAATTACACCGTAGTTGTTCTTTATACAATAAACCCTTTGAATCTGAGTCTTGGATCCATGACAATTATTAGAATATATAATGCTTGTTGTGCCGATGTCTGGCGATCTAG
>NW_011345269.1:1289374-1307854 GCF_000735185.1 Notothenia coriiceps | reverse complement strand
CCGCACAATGCCGCCACAAGTGCGAGGGCGTCTCTCACCTTCGTCGGTACGCTATTGTGCACGCGTACACTTTGACAGGGGGGGGCACTGTCAGTCTCGCTACGAAAGGGGGAGGGAGCAGTCCCACACATGGTTCCCGCTGCCTATTAAGACTTGAACAAAAATGCGTAAGGACAGGCAGTTTTAATGCCGTCATTTTTCAGATCGCGTTGGAGACAAGATATATAAGACATTTCAATGTTCTGTACGGCAGAGTTAGGTTTGGAAACGGTATAATTTCCTTTTTGGAGGGCATGCATAACACGGCATAACACCGGAGCCTCGCTGCGGGGAAACTTTGGCGCTGTTCCGAGCTTGTTCTAATCTGTCAAAATGACGGACTGCTTTCAGATTTGTCTGTCATTGTTAAAAAAAATCCGTCATAGACGAAGAAAATATTCGGTTAACGCGACTTCTGATCTAGAAGCAAGCTTGCAGCATTTTTATACACAGCATTTTTGTAAACGGAGGAGCTACAAAAATGGCAACGTCAAATAAAAGCACACCGTGGTCGACCGAGGAGGTGACGACGTTCCTACATCTCATTGGCCAAAAAAAAGCCGATCGCCCCGCCTACACTGCGTTGCTATCCCAGGTCCTAAACTGTAATGGAAATGCGCCACGGCCTCGGACGGCCAGCGAGGCAGCCAGAGGCCTGAGCGAGGACGCTTAGGGACGCTTAAACGGGGCTACCCCGCTGCAGTGGAAATGTGCCATTAGGGTATGCTCTACAGAGTTACAGTCATTTGAGGCAGTTTGGGTGGTAAGTTAACTATAGAGAAATAGGATGTGACAGTGGGTTGTAAGTAAATATTGCACAGAGTGATCACAAACTGTAAACAGTAAATGAAAGCAACGCTACAACTCTGGAGTCTTTTAGGGTAATGCTGCACTAAACAAAGTGAATGATCAGAACCAAGAACCAAAAGGGCGCAGACCTCTGCTAAGGATGTTTCCATAAGAAAATAAATGGTGCTTGTATCTGTCCCGTGATCCGCTGCATCGACTGTTACACCCTGACAATCAGACATCCAACCCTTGGTTTAAACATTCAAGATGTTCCATTTTAAAACACAGTATATCAAGCTTTTTTGAGCCATCATTTGGGCTGGAAGTGAATAACAAGCAAATCAGTATTTAGTATTTATCTGAATATGCCCTATACACCGCAATGTTTCTTCAAAGTGCAGGTGCCATATGATAACGTAGTAAACCTTGTTGCTAAATACGATTGCAAAGTATTATCTTATTATTATCTATCCACTGCAGGCACGATACACAGCAAGTGTTGGCCTTGTGTGATGAGATGAGGTTTATCCAGCCTTGAAAGGTGAACTGATGTGACTTCTTGACGAAAAACAAACATGTTTTTGTTGTATTCCTATATATTTTTGACACTAAAATATCAATAAATCTCATTCAGTTTTTCTCAAAATGTAACCTTGGTCCCCCTGTTCCTTATTTCTTGTTTAAATACAATGGCCCTAACAAATCTTCTTAAAATAAAGACATAAGAAATACAAAATAAAGGCAGTTACCCCGATATGTTGAAACAAGGTAAAATATGTGGAGAAAGGGACATTTCTGAAGAAAAAAAGAAAGATGTGTAGCCTTCAATTATTAGAAAGTAAAGGTTCTCCAGGGTGATGACACAAAAATATACTTTCATACTTTGAAACGAAACATGGACGTCTGCTACACATACAAAGTCAAATTAGTCTGGTTCCACAGACAACTTCTCAATTATCCAGAGAGACCTCAGTCAGATGATTTCCGTCTGTCTGTGAGGAAGCTGAATCACTATCATACCAGCAGACACTATATGCTGCTGTTTTTTCCCAGAGCCTGTCACTACATGTCCTTAAATTAACTTCATGCACAATGAGAATGAGAATGTGTGTGTCTGTCTGTCTGTGTGTGTGTATGGTATGTGTGAGTGTGTGTCTAAAGGAAAGAGGCAAAACAAAATATTCACATGTCTGTCTGGGTTGTAAATGTCTGCATGTCTTTATCCATGTATTTGCATCGTGTGTGTGTGTGTGTGTGTGTGTGTGTGTGTGTGTGTGTGTGTGTGTGTGTGTGTGTGTGTGTGTGTGTGTGTGTGTGTGTGCCCCCATACCACCACAGCACCAACCACAGGAAGAGTGGGAGAGAGAGGAGAGGTGGACCCAGGAGCGGTTAACCTCATGACATCACAAGCTCACAGCTGATTGGCTGCTGCCTAAAGCTGGATGGTTTATAAGCCAACCAGGAGCCTCGGATTCAGCAGCAGCATCTTTGAGAAGCACAAACATCATCCAGGGAAACCCAGGAGATAAACCAAACACAAACCACGTCTGCGTGTTTCGGCTCCACAGTCTGCTGAACTCCTGTCACTTCCTGCGACTGCAAACAAGGTCAGGATCAACACGGATTTGACTTTCTGAGCACTGTTTAGTAAGAGTTGTTTTGGAGCATTGGTGGCATGTTGAGATGTTAATATTTGTCGAAGCTGCTGGAAATGTGGTTTATTTACATTACCAAATACAATTCAACCCTAAGAAACGTTCAGGGTGAGAGGCCTGAAGTTCTTCTGTACATTTACAGTTATGGGCAAAGGTGTTGTCTACTTAATTTTGGTCTTGGGCTGTTTTTCGTTATTAGGCCAGGTCTCTTATAGTTCCAATGAAGGGAAATCTTAATGCTACTACATTCAGTAATATCTTAGAGAAGCGATATCTTAATTTTAATATTTTTTGTTTATCTTTTGTACAATCCTTCTAATCTCAATCAAACAAGAGTTGTGTTTTGATAAAATATCTACATGTTCAAACTAATTATTATTGTCATTGTTGACAGTGTACCAGGCTCACTAATGCTCTTGAATAATGGTTAATCTCTGCTGGTTTCCAACATCTTTTAGGAAGTGGGGGCTGTTATTTAAACAGATTAATGCCCACCAGTTTTGGAATTACTTTTTAACTATCACATTTGAAACAGTGTGTTTCATTTTCTTTATTAATTACTTATTTCAAGACTTATGAGTAATTAAGAAACATTTGAGAAATACTACACTGAAAAAATTGCAATTGACATTTAATTTACTTTTATTTTGTACTAATACTTTCAAAAAGAGAAAACATCATCTAGTCCCAAAAGTCTATCAAATTTATAAACAAGAGAAACATTTTGGTGTGACAATCTGAACTCAAATGTTATACAAACTGGTTTGAAATGTTAACATCAAACTTGTGCGCCACAAGGAGGGTTTGGTTATCCATCGTCATAAAATGCTCTGCAATTTATTACATTTAATTATGCGTTCTTTAAGAGTTACAGTGGTGCTAGTCCGCCTGGGATTAGCAAGAGGCTGCGTTTGATTGGTTGATTAGTTACACAGTGACACAGAGGCGGGAAGGGGAAGCTGTGGGCAGCAGGGAACTAATTTCTGGTGTCACATGACCTGACTAACCACACTGAATAAACACAGTGGCAACACACACACACACACACACACACACACACACACACACACACACACACACACACACACACACACACACACACACACACACACACTGAGTTACTACCAGCTCAGTGTACAGAGTTTTTAACTGAAAATCTGAAGAGACATTATCCTGTTGGTCCTCTGAGTTCACTTTAAAAAATAAGAGCTTGGTTGGTTAGGGGAATCCTGTCAACCTCACTCTAAAACAATACTCCAGAAAATAGTCCGGCCTATAACTTGCTTTTTTTTCAATTAGTTTTTTGTACAAATTGAACAAAATAAATGTCTTTATTATTGAGTTTCAGAGAGTTTACTTTTGGACAGAGCTAGGCTAACCGCTTTACCCCACTGCTTCCGGTCTTTATGCTAAGCTAGGCTAATTCCCTGCTAGCTTCAGCTTCCTAAAATGCAGATATAAGACTTGAACAGTTCTTCTCAAAATTCTTGGAAAAATTAAAATGAATAAACACATTTCCCAACATGTTTGAGTATTCCACCACAGCTATGTGTCCAACCCCAAACCGTACTGTTACCCTAACCAAATGTTGACCTTGATACTAGAACTAACACAGAACAGCGGGGTCCAGAAATAATGTCCATACTTTCGAGTACTGAAACTTAAATGATGCCACTCAAAGATAGACGTATACAGAAATACACACATGCATACATATGGGCGTATTTCATGTTTCTGCTGTGCTGTGGCTTTCCAGTTATAACCCGGTGAATTACATAGTATACAGTATGAAGAGTCCATCATTACAGATAGACGCAGACACTCAGACTGCTCCTCCCACGGCATCCGCTAAAAGAAGAGCTTGTTACAGTAAGAGAGTTGAACAGAGACAAATAGAAGGGTTTATAAACCTGCTGTTGACAATACCTGCTCTATGTTCATGACATGTTACTGTTAAAAGTCTGTGTTGGCAAGAATTACCATTGCTGTGACTTTGCAAAAAATCCCAATACCATCAATAAACTCATCCCAATAACCCTAACCCTATATGAGTTTTGTTTATGTACCTCAAACTTCATCTTAATCAAATGTTTTTTTAAATAGTACCCAAAAAGTGAAGTATTCCCTCTTATTGTCTTAAAGCTATTAGCACATTGCCTTATTTTGGGATATTTATCTTTGCTGACTCTTATTTATTTCTGAAAACAAGGGACTGAGCTGGTGGAGTTTTAGATGACTTCAAAGTAAATATATTTCCTTGAACCTAAAAAGAAGTAGCCAAATAAATGTTCTTGCAGTGTAGATTGATGTCTTTTATTTCACGACATCTGTTTACAGTCAGCAGCTCATTGTAATGAGAAGCATAAAGTGTAATACCTCCTCACAAAGTGCTTTGCAGAGTGACTGAGGGGACTGTTACTAGACTCAGATGGTAAAAACCTTGAACTGTTTCCAGTTTTCTTCCTTCAATCTTTTCAGCCAAAAACCCACAAAAAATAATACCCGTTATTTTCTCACGTCTTCTCGACCAGAATCGTCCAGAAGCATCCTGTCCGATAGTCGAATAAACCACGCACCAAAATGATGTGATTTTCTCGCTCTGATGACAGACAAAATGTTTAACTATCTCAAACTGAGTTGTCAGGGTCACATAAATGCACGTTTAGGTGTATAATTAAGGACTTAATGACTTCCTGAGAACTACCAAGGCCTCCGGAAGTGCCACTGCTAGTTAACAGAAGTGTGCCGGTGCTGCCTACATTTTTTAGAAGGAATCTGGGCGAGATAATTGACGGAGGAAACTAGAAGCTCCTTTTTAGGTTTGACATGTCATTGTGTTTCCTGTGAAGTTATGGCCTCCGGGCGAGTATTCGATATAGAACAAGCTCTGTGCCTCGTGATTATGTTTCATTGTTTTATTGTGTTGTACAGCAATGTTTTATTGTGTGACCTCAACCTGCATGTTTTTGGTTTTCCCCCCATCCAGACACAATGAAAGTTGCCGTTGTTTTCGTGCTGCTCTTCGCCACAGTCCTCTGCCGGCCGGTAAGTCATTCTGTCGTTCGAGGCAAAACTGCAATGTAACTTTTGTGGAAATGACAGGAACCATTTTGTACATAATTCCTAAGATGCATGAGATAAAAACGTTTCTGGTTATCCGTTTTCTAAGTCTGAACAAAAATAAATTCTGGATCTACATTTATGATTTAACAACAAGTAAGAACATAGTTTTGGATTCTGTAGCAGGTGACATTTATGTTGTTGTTGTAGCCCAAACAAGTATTACCAATGGTGTTTTCCCGCCCATTTCCACCAATTTATCATCGTTTTAAATCATAAGCAAAGGAAGAAAACTGTTTTGATAAGCTTTCAATCAGATATAGGTGCCCAGATTGTTTTTTTTCTAACTTCCCTCTAAAGGCTACCGTAGATTTAGTCTTAAAATGCATTAGATTACATCAGTTTTCTTTATTTACTTTACTTTCTGACTAATGTTCGATTCAATATGTAAATATATATTTGTTTGCTTTTCAGGCAAGAAAGGTTTCTGTCAGCAGTTCAGAGAGCTCTGAAGAAATGGTGAGTATCTGGAGAGAAAGAGTTAGAAATTGAAAAACATAGAAATAGCTCGACATGAACTCGTGTTGGTTGATCTTGTCCACAGGGGAGAAGACCAGCAGCTCCAGCCCTCACGAAACAAGCGCTTCCTGAGCTTCGTGCAGCACCTGTACAGGTAAAATATTTTTGATTTATTCAGACCTCCATATCTATTGTTATGTTTTGTCGATGATTTGATCATGTTTATCTGCGATTGGAAGCCGTTTTTTAAAGAAGAAATGGGTTTCAAGCTGGAGGTGTGGAGCTTGAAAAATGTAGGCTTTTGAGTTGCATTGTGGGATATGTTGCATCCACTATTTTTGGGGCTTGACCCAAGGGAAGTCAACCCTAACTTTGTCAACCTTTATCATGTGTTTCCCTTTACTTTATTGAAGTGCAATACAAAATCACTAGAGTATCCATTTACGCTTTGCAAGAAATAGTCAGAATGGCTCAAATCTTTTAAAACATGTGACATGAGGATTATTCAAATGTATTGTCTTTCTCTTGTTGCAGAACGTTGAAGCAGCACCTTCTACAAACTCAGACGAGACCACAGAGAGCTCAGATGAAGACGAGGTGAGAGACGTCAAATCAGTATTTGAAATCTTTTAACAACATTTGATTATTCTTTTGTTTGTAGACCGCAGATATACTTTAGGAAAGTTGAACACTTTGTGATTGAATGATTCTTGCAGCAGGTGGCAGCAGAGGCTCTAGTAGAAGTCAAATCAGAGAGCGCTGACACAACTTCATCCCCAGAAACAGCCTCTGTCAGCAGCCAGGACAGTGAAGACAGTGATGATGATGTCGATGATGACGATGAAACAGAGGAGACTGTAAGTAAATAACACCTCTGGTTGGATAATGGACATTTCTAGATGTTTGGGAAACAGATGAAACCACTTTTTTTTTAAATAGACAATGTAAAATAAGTCAAAATGTATTGCTGTCAATATACAGACATAACATATACAATCACTTTTTGAGAGTGAGTGGTCCTGCAATTAAAAGCCTATTCATCTGTTCCTCAAAATAATGATTGCTTATCAAAGTAGATTGTGACATCCATAGAAAAGGTACAGGGTGGGAAATTCAAACCTGGCCATCTGCACCAAACACCAAAGCATATTTGAACCCTCCAACTCTCACCTCCCTCTGTTTGACCAGGTAACCGATGAAGATGAATCTAGCGACAGCGCAGAGTCGGGCGAATCCTCGTCCCCCGCTCCTTCCACACAAACCATTGTGTTAGCCACAGATGAACCCTTGGCTGAGACCACTGCTGAGCCCATCATTCCCACCATCGTCACCGACATCCCCGCCACAGATTCAGGCCGTGGCGACAGCTTGGGACGCTACCCCAGCGACTACAAGTCCAGCGACTACAAGTCCATCGACTACGTGGAGGAGAAATCCTACCACAAGGTTCCCGGCCCCTACAAGTCCTACGAGTTCATGGGCACCGGAAAGAAGATGGACTACGACATGACAGAGGGCAACGAGGTGGACAAGTCACTGAAGGTGTACAAGGTACAGGTTAGTTATGGTTTCTTGACAGTGTTAGTCTGTCCGGAAAAAAAAGACAAGCTGTAATACAATGTGCTGCTAGATGAAAGTACCACACAGGTGCTACCTTCTAACACCTACTAAGTTGCCGTTAACCTAACCGCTCTCATTCCCACTCATTAAAAACCTACGTTTGGTCAACCGCCTGGTATCACTCAAGTTTAAAAAACGAAATACTTTCTAAGAATTAGTCAAAGATCATGGTTAAAATAAGGAAGTTATGTTTGTGATCTAAGTAAAGTATGTCACTTAACTTACTACATAACTTTAACCTAGCCAACGTTGACTTTGGGTCTCACCCGGTACTCAAGGAGGGTGAAAGTCCTGTGTTTGTTTGACGCATCCATCGATCCAACAATTTCTTCATTGACATTGAAATAACCTGACTCGAATAAGTGGTTCTGAGTGTCTAATGTTGCCATGAATGGGTTTACATTGTTTAAATTGCAAGCCCAATATATCCAATGCAGACGTTAAACAGGGCCTTGAAAAAACGTTGGTATTGACACCATGCAAAAGACACCAGGCTGACTACGCATATGTACGCTTTTACAATAAGCAGAATCAAAGCTATTCCTAATGTTTTAACACAAAACCCTACAAACAACTTGAATAGAAGAAAGACAAATCAAACTAATCCTCCATTTCTTCCTCTGCCTCCCCTCCAGGCTATTCATGTCCAATCTGAGCTCCTGGAGGAGGACACCAGCACCCCTGAGGTGGAGAGCCAGGGCCTCGGCGCCTCCTCCGGCACCTCTCAGGACCAGGTCGTCAGCCCCCGCCAGGCCTCCTTCCCAGAAGAGGAGGAGAGCGCCAGCGCTAGCGACGCCTCCACCAGCGAGAGCTCTAGCGCTCCTGAGGAAGAGGAGGAGGAGGAGGAAAGCGCCAGCACAGCCAGCGACAGCGCCAGCGCCAGCCAGGAGTCGGAGGACGAGGAGAGCCAGAGCAGCGAGGAGGCCACTGCCACACCTGGAGCCGCTGACAGCGACTCAGATGAGAGCACTGAGAGTGACGAGGAGGGGGCGGGACCTGTCATCACCACTGACATGCCAGTGGTCATCACCACTGACATGCCAGCGGTCATCACTGCCAAATAAGCATCTCACATCCAATGGAAATGGAAAGGAGGTGTCAGATAGAATAAAGAGCACACGCTGCATTGAGGTGCAAAACGCCCTCCACTTTCCACTGTAGGGCCAAACAGGGACCGCCAAGGCTTGATTATTTTGTTGATTTTAATATGTTCCGACATTATTTCTGTGATTATTTGTGCATCTTTAGGAAAGCTGAATTGCTGCTCCTTCTGGATTGTATTTAAATAAACCAATTACCCCTGCATCCTGTGGTCTGGTTGCCCTGGTAAATCCCATGTTTGACCTTACAGGCAACAAGTGGTAGGATGTTGAAATCGCGACTGCAACAGAAGGTTGACTGACCTCATGACCTTTGCCCACTCCCTTCTAACCTCCGTAGCTGGAAAGACCAAAGAAATTTGAGTCCTGATATCTACACCAGCACTACACGTCATTTAACCATTTACTTATTACTGCAATATGCAAACCTACATTGTGTTGTGCTTATAAGAATACAAATGCACCGTTTATTTAAATAAATGTAATCATTTTAAGTGTAAAGAAAAACTTGACATTAAGCCACACATTTGCTGCCTGTGTGGCTTAGCTTCTTTGCTAGCTAGTAACAAATCTGCTTGTGTAGATAAAAGGATTCAAACAGAGAAACTATTATAGTGTTCAGTCGGTTATAGATACACACACACACACACACACACACACTCACACTCACACTCACACTCACACTCACACACATGCATACAACACAATCCCGTTCATTTGCACAGTCACCTACCTACAGTACATGTTGTTTGTCCCATGTTGTTTACTGTGTTGTATCATATTGTACCATTTATAATATTTGAATAAAGTTCTTTTTTCATAAAAAGAGATAATGGTCGTTTACATTTGTTTAAAATATAAAGACAGGAGGGGTGGTGAGATGATCAGCTGAGATGATACATTCAAGGATAATTGATTGCAGTTGTAGTCCATTTATGACTACATTAAAAACAGAAATGCATTCGTGTGCATTTTTGGATCATTGCATAGGAGGGGAGGGATACACTGCAAAACAGCAGCAACAGAAACACTGCTTACTTGTATTGGAAGGTACTTTGCCAGGCATCTCAACATAAAAAATGTACATCAGGTACACATGGGTTAGGGTTAGGGTTGTCCATCAACTTCAATGTTTGAGCATCAACCGTCATTGCAGATACCGGCCGCCACATCTGCATTATCATAGATGATGCAATAATATAGTGATATTAAGCTATTCACTTTGGCTCTTTTCTTGCTGTAACAAATGCAACTTTCCCCTGTGTGGGAAGAATATTGTGATTCTGATTCTGATTCAGAATAGGCATTGCATAAGAAAGTCATAAAACAATAAAACACAAAATGGATCAGAGCGTATAAAAGTGGATTACAGTAGCTTTCAGTCGAGTGTATGGCACCGGACTGACCCAGGCAGTATTTTGCAGGTGCAGATAGACATTTTAAAAATGATGCCTCTTCAACACAGTGGTATGTTTGGATCATAAGCCACATGATGCTTATCTTAGCATAACAACTGGAATCAGGGAAAACAGCCTGGCTCCATTCAAAAATAATGCCATTGTTTGTTTAAAGGGGACCTATCATGCAAAATGCTCTTTTTGATGTATTTTATATATAAATATGTGTCCCCGGCGTGTCAGGGAACTCACAAAGTGTCAGAAAATAAAACCCTCTCTCTTTTCCTCCGTGATTCCAAATCTCTGGAAACGGGGCTACAATGAGCTGATCCACATTTGCCATCCGATATGACGTTATTTACGTCATATTGGATGGCACCCACGTGGTGGACCCACGGCCCTACCGGAAACTTTTGTCGTGGAGATGCTTGCAAGCGAAGTGAGCCTCCGCGGCATGCTCCCAAAACTCCGGCAGCTTAACGAAAACATCTCGTTCAGCCATGTTCAAAAAAAATTCCGGAAACTATCTCGAAAAATGCAGGGTCACCAGTGTAGTGCCGGTAAGAAGGAGTCGGAGGCAGAGTATTTAAGATGGATTTCGACTCTTTATTTTCCATCAAGCAATAGTGATATCAGACATGTACTCAGTGATGAGAGTCAAGTTAGAGTGCGTTGCTAGCTCTAGCTTGGCAACCTATATCTCCGGTGTTACACTAAACAAGGTCCGTGTAGGAACTGTGACCCAAAAGTGAATTATGGTTAACTAGAGTCACCACACAATCCTAAAAAAAGAAAAGAAATGTGTTTTACAAAAAATAAATAAAAATAAATACATGTTGAAATAGGTATAGAAACCAAGTCGAATGTGTCAAATGTATTGAACTGATGATCACAGTTTGAACAGTTGACAGCTAAAACATAACTTGGTTTTTAAATTAAAGGGGGATCATACACGAACAACATAACGGGTTAGGGTAACGTAATACAACAGAGATCAACAACCTGTAACAGGACCTATGCACAGAATGCAGCTATTCAATACTCAGTCTTGTTTAAGAATATGTGCATGTCTACATGCTCAGGGGAGAGGCGGGTGCGGAGGCGGTTCACAATCAGGCCAGCTGTAGAGAAGACCCTCTCAGCTGGAATTTGGGCATAAGATGAGGTTTTAGTCTGCGTGATCTGCGTGTGGGGAGGGGCATCAGCCATAGCATTAGCTAGAACTAGCTAGATCTGATGGATTTGGACATAAACGCGAGTGAAGTATAACCGGACGCGAGAGAGAGAGATCAGCACCTGCAGCTCTGCCCGTTGTGAGGGACCAGTGACCGGAGCAAAATACACCTTTAGACCTAACACATTTAGCTATGGCACTGTCGTATACATTGAATTATTCCATTTGATAATAGGTAATCTAATCAATTTAGGCACCCCTCTCAAAAAAAGAAATATTCATAACTCATATTCGAATACCTGAATAATTTAGAATATTCGATTAATCGTTCCCATCCCTATTAATAACATGACCCAGTGGTCTAGTTAATACAACATAATAATATCAAACATAATATTACTATCAACTTTATTGTGAAATTAAAACCGAACGGTAAAGAAAAATACAGTTTCTGGTGTCCGTGTTAAGCCAAATCTCATTAGATAAATAAAGACCAACGCTAGATGTGTAATATTTAATGCAGCCGAACCATTTATTACAATGCATTTATAATAAGCAGCCCCGTGCGTGGTCGGGCGCATTGTAGGAAAGCAAGACAATGAATGGCAAATATATGTAGAAAATAAACGTAGAGTTACGTCCAAAACAAACGTAAAGTGGGAGAAAATACATTTCTAATGCTCCGTAATCACACCAATAGAGTGCCGAAGTGACGCGTCCTAAAACCCGGAAGTAAACTCCTTCCGGTTCCTTGAACAAAAAAGCAATGCAATTTCTCCATAGGATTTTGGAAAATAGCTCGAAATAAGGTCTGTGGTTGAGACACATTTAAGAGACGGACCACGTTAAGTGTCCAGGAAGTTCTGTTCGGTTTCTCCTCGCATTAAATTAGGGTCTTTATGTTGAAAGTTCCTGTTTCCTTTCCTACATTTTCCTACACTGACTCCCTGTATGGACCATTTGGTAAAGAGCTCAGAAAGTGTGACCTCTGCTGGTGAGGATTTGTAAGAATAGTTTGAAACTTCCTTCATATCAAACTGTGAAACATCCACTTCTTTATTCACCAAGCTTTGTTTACCGGGGCATTGTCAGGCTATATAAGAGTTGAACAGGTCCATTTATCAGCTAGAAACCTTTTTGGAAATCAATATAGACGGTAATAAATGACTTTCTCCATTAGGTGGAGCCGATTCACTGAAATATAAGCATGTTCTGGTCTAAAGATATTGAGTTGTATTTGTTATTAATAATAGAGCCAGATTTTTAGCAGTGATCAGAGCTTCTTTTGTTTTTTCTTGAGCATTTTGAAAAATATTTTAAGACTTAAAGGCCAATCTCTCTAATAGATACAATTAGCTACTAAGTAAAGAAGAAGTTTTGTTGTGACTTTAAAGGATCAGATTAACCACATTTCATGAACACATTTTTCCACTGTGCAGAGGGTTTTGGTTGTATGTGACTTTGGGATATTTGTCTCTCCACTAAATTTCATAGCAACTTTTTGTTGGTAATACATATGTTTTCGGGGTATATGTGTTGCTGGATTTTGTCCTATGCTCTGAGCAGCACAAATCAAATTCCAGAAATCCCTAATAGGTGGACACATACAATGAAAATAATGAGTTGCATGGATATATTCCTCTTGAGGAAAGTAACATGACCTGGTAAATCTTAAATATACCGTACATCTGTCAGACACGTGCATAAATGAATGAATTCTTCATATTTATACCTTACAGTATAAACTTCTATCTTTCTGACTCTAAATTTGAACATGACAGAAACTATTTGAGAATTATTTTTTTTTATACCTTGAACGTCTTTTTTATTCTGCTTCTCTTTGTTATAATTATAATTATTTTTGTTTGTTTTGTTTCAAACATGTTCAATAAATTGACTAATACAAAATAAATGGGTTACTTTATACGGGAAGAAGTTCACCGTCGCAAGCTGAATTAATAAAGTATGTTTAAAATGTGAAAAATTCATTGTAATTTAGACTTTTAATTTTCCTTCAAAAGAAAAAACAGAACAGTTAAAACAAATGAATTATACACATTAGATTCAGTTCAACAAAATAAAAAACCAACAAAAAACATTAAGGTATTGTATCCAGCCCTCTAAGCTTCATATAGTTGGGGAAATATGAATTCACAACCCATAATTATCCAACCCACTTTGGCAATAACTCAGTTTGTGTTGTTTGCTCTCTTCTGATGCCTTTACATGCTGAACAACAGTACACACCCTACTGTGGGTTTCATACTCTGGATTTTTCTGTAAAATGTTGTATAAAACGTATTGTAACAAGCTTGTTTAACAGGTGCTACACAATATACTTACAAAATACTTAGATATATACGTCATACAGATTTTGAAGAAAAACAGAAATAACTATTTTGTCACACTGAAAGAAATCAACCAAAAAATCCTGCTGGTACTTTTTTGATTGGGTAATACCTAAGGGTAAACATGATTGAGCAACATTTGTATTCATGTACTATAACCATATTTATTTGACCTGGTCTCTATCTCTTGATACATTGGAGAAGCCAGAAAGAGTTCATACGATTTTCAATTCAAATCCAACTTTATTTATATAGCACATTTAAAAACAACAGATTGAACTCACAATTGAATGTTGTTAACTCTTTTCCAATCAAAGAAGCTAGCAGCAATAGCTTTTAAAAGTCACAGAATCTGGTGAGAAAGTGGGAAAGTTGGCATAACTGTCATTCTTCTTAGACCTCCCTCCAAAATCAGTAACTCAACATATTCGTTATGAACATCATGACAAATAAAAAACAAACATGGCTGGTTAGCTTCAGTGCGCCCAAGTTGACGGGCATGTTGACTGTCCAACCATTTCATTCAGGCTGAATACACTTAAAGGTGGGGTGGGTAATTTTGGAGAAACCGGCTCGAGTGCGCTAGAATTTGAAAATACACAGCCGGAAAAAATCTGCCACTTCCTTACAGAGCCCCTCCTCCAACACACACGAACGCGCACATGACCAATGAGGGCACGAGATAAGTTTGTGCACAGATGGAAGGCTGACAGGCAGGTAGGCCATCCAGTTATTTTAGCCGGGCCGGCTCAGATGATTGGTCGTGCTTTTTACAGTACTACGGCTTCCACAGACGAAATTTTTTGTATGAATTTTTTGTCAAAGCACTTCAGATATTCATTGCTATCGGGATGTTAAGAGCATTGCATGGAATATATCAAAAAGTGTATCTCGTGCCGGTTTCTCAAACTTACCTACCCCACCTTTAACAGCCACCGATATAAATGTGTCTTTGTCATAGCTCCAAATGTATATAGTGTTGTAGAGAGAATTTTTAACTAAACGTTTTTTTTAAAGAAGTTTACCCACCCCAGCTTTACACACTGCAAGTCTATATGGATGCTATCTTGCTTTTTTTAATCAAGCATCTAGTGGTCATTAAAGGACATGCATCTTAATACTTGATACTGTTAGGTAGTAAGTTTAGAGAAACTTCACATTTATGGCTTTATTGATCTTTACATATGTTGACTTTCATACTTTGTGAATTGATAAAGGCAAATGGGGTTTAATGTCTCAAAAATATCCATCTTGTACTTTTTGACAGTTCCTAAGGCGAAAAGCAGTAACTGCAGGTATTTTTTTATCTGAAAGCGCCACATATGATTTTCCTCGGGAATTTTGCCCAGCTAATAAAACTGCTAATGTACAGTAAGGGCTTTATTCAGCAGGCCATAGGCGTAAGAGACATTTATAGAATGGAAATCTTTGTGATACTTAACCTGTCATAACAACACAAGAGACATGTGAGAAAGATTACATTTGACTGGGATAGGAATGCCGTTGGTTAGTTGTCTCCTCTTGTTTCTGTGATGGGAACTGCCGTTGGAATCGTCAAGGTAAAACACTGAGTACATCCAGATGACGTGATATCATCAGATGGGGTCGGTGTTGCTGGCGGGACTGTTTTCCCTGAATCAGTCGGCCCATCTGTGATCCCTGTGTCTGGCTCAGGGGTCGGCGTAATCCTTTTTACATTAGTGATGGTTGTCATGGCAGTGGGGGTCACGCCCTTAGTTGTCTGATCGGTGAATAGACGTTCCTCAGAGGACTCCTCTGAAGACTGAATCTCTGAAGACTGACTCTCTGAAGATTCACTAGATTCAGACTCCAGTGACTCACTCGACTCTGAAGATGAGTCACTGTAGCTCGAAGATTCTGCAGACCACGAAGACCCCATGCGATTCATCCTCAGCCATCCTTGCATCTGGTCATTTTCAGCGATGTCAGCATCCTGATGCCGACGCCAACCAATCTAGGGGAGGGAATAGAAAATGAGAGATATGTTGTTACTGCTACTGTTGGTGTTAAAGCGTACAATTTCCTATTTGACGTGCAATTACGTATCTGCCACTATGTTTTTTTGCACTACTAAATACTGTTAATATTTACATTAATTAAGTGACCGTCTATGTTTCCTGTAGATATTGAATTGCTCTTTTTACTGCACTTTTAGTGTACAGTTTTATTATTATGCTGCTGTGTTTATTGTATTTTTGTAACTCTGGCCCGACAATTTCCTTCGGGATAAATAAAGTCTTATCTTGACATCTAAACCCATGTATCCAGCTCAGTCTGTAGGGACTTGGGAACTGAAGGATTGCTGGTTCACGTCACGACTGGACAAAAAAATACGGAAAGGTGCCAGTTCACCAAAGAAATACACTTCCTGGGTACTGCCGAGGTGTCGTTGAGCAAGGAATCGAACCCCCAACAGAGAACCTGGCACTCTCTCTCTCTGGCACCTCTCCATAAAAAGTGCATGATGTGTATACATATTTGTATAGGTCCTATGTATTTGTAATGTGTGTGTACACAACAACAGAGTGGTTACATGCATTTCCCCTTGTTATTATCTTATATATTCCCATTGTTAAATTATTCTACATGATTTTTGTTGAGTTACAATGTATAGGGTGTCCGTTATGCCATGCATAGCAAGTTGTGAAATATAGTTAGTTTAAAAACACAACGCCACCTTTTCCTCACCAATGTCATACTGAAGGTTTATGAGCAATCATCGCAGAACTATATTCATTTATCAGCGTCGTCATAAGGTTTGTGTCCTGTGTGAAACCAAATGCTCTGGGCTTATATTAGGTTACGTATGCAATTAAAGACAAGTATCCACAAGTCAGAGAGTCACATAGGGAGTGCTCACATTACTGGTTATTGTTACACAATTAAAACTCACAATCCTCTTGTTAATTTCCTAAATGTCTATAAGAATTGACGTGATATTGCAAACATAATTTCTCTTTTTAGGCCGATAAAACACTTATTATTTTTGACCAACTAATTGTCAAACACAGAGGATATTAAGTATAAACTGATTAATTAAAAGGTAATTTAAGTTCTGCTTTCCAATCAGCTGATCTACTTATTTGTAAATTAATGTGGGTAACAATTAACCAAATGTAAAACCTAAAGTATATTGTGTCCTCAGAAAAGTTACATAGTTACAGCACATGCATGAATGTGTTGGGTGCAACAAACCCAAAATGTAACTCATAATGTAGCAATTTTAGAGGCTTAACTGTAAAAACGACTAAATGTAAAAGTCTTGTGTTCATTGTGTAATACAAGTATTTCATCGACAAACAAAAACATTTGATCCGCAGAGGGAATATTTAAAAGGGAAATGCCTTAATTCGTTCACCATAGAATAATTACATTAGTAGAATACCTCAAATAGAATCGGTACGTCTTCATAATAAAGCAATAATCAGTTTTACTGTAGCACAGGGTTGAAAACCTCAGTTGTGAAAGTGATTGAAACAAAATACAACAGGCACAGTTGTTGAGAAGGAAAGATCAGTGAGGGAGAAGGAAGAAGGAAGTTTTATATGTTGCTTTGTGGTTAGCTTACTGGCTTAGCGGATGCTGTTGTAGACAGGAGAGTGATGACTAAGGCGGTTGTCAGAAGCTCCATCTCTGATTGGTTCTTGTCTGCATGGGAGGGAAGCCACAAAGAACAACACATTCACATATCCAGCCAACGCGCTACCAGCGACTGGGTGTAGAAATATGATGTACAGTGGAGAATTACTATCCTTAAAAAGGTGAATATAATACAAATGAAAACATGTTTTCTAACGACATACATATTCACATACCTATTATAACACTGAAAACCTTTTTAAAGATTTAAAACAGTTAATCACATTCAAATAAAACATTTAAAGCAAACTTACAAGTCTTCTGTAGAACCAGATCTGCTCCTTTTCTTTCCTACTTCTCTTAAATCCTGAATATAATCAATGGGATTCTCTGCAGCTGTAATCGCTCTTGGTTTCAGTTCAGACGGATGTCTCCATGCAGGAGTGGCTGCTGCTTATATATTCTGCCTGGACGTCCCAGATGATGTGACTGGCATCGGACCCTGTGGGGAGGATTGGGCAAGACTGGGTCAGAGGGGAGGGAGAGGAGGGGAAATTTACCGCGGTAATATATCACCCAAAGGCATGCATGAATCATTGGAAAACATGTTTGTTTTGAGTCCAGAGTCAGGCATTTTCTTTGGCAAATTTGCGGATATTTGACGTCAACATGTTCTTGGAACTTTAAATATAGGACTCCAAAGGGTGGACAAAATACCAGGAACAAGTGAAGTGCAATCTTCCTGGAAGATATACAAATATACATACAACATACACTGAAAAAACTGAAACGTTGACTTTAATTAAATGTATTATGTGAATAAGTTTCACAAAACTGTATTCGGTTAGTTGAAAGCAATAATATTGAGTTGATCCTATTTAAACTAAATGTTATTTCTTTCAACTAACCTAATACAGTTTTGTGAAACTTGTTGACATAATACATTTTATTAAAGTCAAAGTTTCAGTTTTTATATGTATATATTTACCTCAGAATGTCATAGGGGTCCTTATAGTTTGTTTCCTGTAATAGCCTATGTCCGTCACAACCATCTGTATTAACGGTAACTTAAAGGTGGGGTAGGTAAGTTTGAGAAACCGGCTCGAGATACACTTGTTGTTATATTCCATGGAATGCTCTTAACATCCCGATAGCAATTAACATCCCGATAGCAATGAA
>NW_011345269.1:1273488-1289344 GCF_000735185.1 Notothenia coriiceps | reverse complement strand
ATCCATAAAAAAACGTCATCTGTGGAAGCCGTGGCGCTGTAAAAAGCACGACCAATCATCTGAGCCGGCCCAGCTAAAATGACTGGATGGCCTACCTGCCTGTCAGCCTTCCATCTGTGCACAAACTTAACTCGTGCCCCCATTGGTCATGTGCGCGTTCGTGTGTGTTGGAGGAGGGGCTCTGTAAGGAAGTGACAGATTTTTTCCGGCTGTGTATTTTCAAATTCTAGCGCACTCAAGCTGGTTTCTCCAAAATTACCTACCCCATGCACCTTTAACCATAACATAATTGCACAGGGCAAAACAAAATGAAAACGTTTGGATTGGACGTTGGTTGATGCTTTGGGTTAAAGGCTAAAGTGAAATGTGACGTTGTGGCAGAATGCAACGGAGAAATTACAAGTGGCGAAGGAATTCTGCATGAGGTGAAGGATGAATGATCCAACGTTCAGGCTCTAGGTTGAGCAGCCAGTGGAGTGTAACAGTAGAGTCAGTGTGTAGCCACACTTTGATCAGACCTGCATGTGTGTGTGACACCGCTGTGTGACCGCTCTACTCAGAAACTCCCCCCTCCTCTCTTACTCTCTCTTCCTCCTGTGAAAAAACACCTCAGGGTGAATTATGAAGCAGATGGATCATGAAAAGGTTTCCAAGGAAAAATGTAAGGATCCACATTAACATAACAAACAATCCCGAAAGAGATGAAACCTCCTGGTTAACCATCTGAAACCAATGCCAACCGGCAACATCGTAAGTCGTGAAACCCACTGACCCTAAGAAGACTGTTTCCTATTTCCAAAGCTGAAACCATTAATAAACTAATATATGATTTGAGTTAATCAGCAACAATTAATAAATAAGGTATTTTAAAAAATATTAGCAAACATGCCGAACTTACCCTTGTTGCCCCTTTGATGTTAGTACTTTATCTATTTTGGGTTTTGGACTGTGGGTCCAACAAAACAACCCTAACCCTAACTCTTAGCCAATATGACTGAGTGGTATTTCTTAGCAACATTGTGATGTCTCTAAGGAAGGAAAGAAATATCTTAACAACTAGTGGATTGTTTTTTTTATGAATGTTCATGTCCACCGTAGGATTGATCCTTATTCCTCAGGTACATCTCTCACTTTTTCTGTAGCACCATTATGATGACAAAATATCACTGGTTTTCTGACAATGAATCCAAACGATTAGCTAATTTCTTGTTACTAAAGTGAGTTAAAGTTCTCAATTTTCCCAACACATACTAGATATATTTGCAACAACATTCACGGTTCCCAAGAGATGAACCCTAATGACTTCAATGCTGCACAGATGTTTCCTTTAATGCCAGGTTCATATCTGGTTTTGGGTGAAACTGTTCATACATTATATAGATTATTGGATTACTGTGAAATTTGAAATGTGGTACAGACCACATGGTCATTTTCCCCAGAGGAAAAACTGTAATGCTTTGATTTTCTTTAGGATCATTCGGATGATCAACCAATGACAAATACCTGCAAAGCTAAGGGAATTCCATTAGCTTCAGCTGTTATTTATGGTCACTACTGACTACAGTAGCAAATGTTAGCATGCTAAACTAAGATGGTGACCATTGAAAATATAATTTGGCTAAACACCAGCGTGTCATTGGCCGTACTCGTTATTCGCCGGGGTATTCCATCGTTTCCAAACGTGCTTCCACTTTTCTCTTATTCTCTGCCCTTCCCAACCACAGCTTCATCTATATCACCCAATCAACCAGCTGCTTCTCATTCCCTCTGATTAAATAAAGATTAGATAAACACTTGTTGATGTTGAGACACCTGACTGATTTTGCTATTGCGGGTCATACTGTATATCATCAACCACAAGAAAACGACACAAACACAACTGCAGTACTGCACAGAGAACTTCTACTGTAATGTATTAGTTGGTGGTAAAACACACAGACATATCGAAGCACATGTAAATGACAACAATCTTAGTCAGTCTATTCTGAGTCAGTAACAACAACAGCTCTGGAAACTTTCTGATTAATTTTCCAGGGGAAATTCCTTAATCTGGTTCATTCTTACCGTCATCAAACCACAGTCTTTATGCAATGATGGTGATGCACAGGAAGTTCTTACTCTGGCATGTTAGGTAAAGCTGGGATGGGTAACGTCTTTTCAAAATATGTTTTGCTGAAATGCTTTTCACACAACATCAACAATTGTCATGTCTAAGAAACTTATTGTGAAAGTTTATTCTTTATGTTAGTTTTGTCATCTCCCTTTGTCCTGTGCTTTATGTTTATTCCAATAAGTAATTCTCCCCCTCATTTCAGGCCTCCACGCCCCTATCTGTCTCCTGTGTCCGTGATTGTTTTCCCCCCGCCCTGATTGTTTCCACCTGTTCCCCTTACCCTGTGTATTTGTGCTAGTCCCCTCCTGTCCATTGCCAGTTTGTTTCCTCATTTAGGATACACGTACAAGCCTACTCCACGGACATATTACGTTCCTCTAAGCTCATGATCATAGTCCTTGTTTTTCCTCAAAAGAGTGTTATTGTTTTTCCCTGTTTTGTTATTGTGACAATACCAGTAAAGTCTTTATTTTGAACACTACCTGAGTCTGAGTTGAGTCGTGCAGTTGAGTTCATGCCTCAGAGTTCACCCCTTGACAACAATCAATCTTTGAAATGCTCTGACAGTGCCTCTTCCTGTTTCACAAAGTCAGACAGCATCTCTGTGTTTCGAGCACATTGTGCCATATTTTCTCTGAGAATGACTGCCAGCTAATGACACTCTCTCCTCAAGTTTTTCTACATCTGTATTTATCCAATCAGTAATAAAATAAAGCGCATATATGACCACCGTGACTAATACAGTGGTTGATTAACCACTGTATTCTCCAGTGGTTAATCAAGGAGAATACAGTTTATTCCCAGGCGGCACTGAATGTTACGCACTCAAAGAGAAACAGCCAGGTCACATGTTGGCCTTCTTATCATTTGAATTGAGGAATAAATTGAATACATTTGTCATATTAACAAGAAGTGAGAAATAAAATGCTGAATTGATCTTATACATGCAGACATTTTTTTTTTAGTTACACTGTACCTTAACAAAATCAAATCAAATAAAAAAAGTATTTTTCAGAACACACACACACACACACACACACACACACACACACACACACACACACACACACACACACACACACACACACACACACACACACACACACACACACACACACTGTATTCCTCACACCCTCTGCATTGAAACTCGTATGTTACTAACCATGATTAGTGACATCTACTGGTGGTAAAAGTCACTAACATTACAAATGCAGAGAAACACTTCACATTGCTAACACCAAATGCCCATTTCTGAACCCATATCTAACCAGTTTTGTTTAGCTGTCTGTTAAACTTTGTAAAATGAGTCTGTCTCCCATGAGGCAGAAAGTAAACCAATAACCACTTTCCAGATAAATGAAACAATGGTTTCTGTTTCCTGGTGTTTGCTAATATTTATGGTGCCATAAATGTGAATTGTTATAACTCTGGATACTTTCTTTTTCTCTAGTGCAGGTCAAATGTAGGATTTGTACCTGATGGATTATGACTAAATACCTGCAAAAATAATTCTAAGTATCATTAGAAATGGGAAAAGAGGAACAGACACAAATAGATACTGTATTCTCATAGAGTATGAAGCAACAGACATTACATAGTATGCATTCATACATATATTAAACTACAGTAGGGAACATACACACATTTTCTTAGGCATCATATTTATAAAGAAACATATTGTAATTTCTCTATGGTTATAAGAGAATCCCATTGTCTATGTAACAGACTGATTATTATCCTGATATATTATTGTTCATTTAAATGGTAAATCTTTAAAAAATAGTTTGTTTAGGTGTCACAGACAGTAATAAATATGTCATATTAAGCCGGATGTAAGCCACCTCTCTTATTGTGTTTGTACTGCATGCTATCAGACTGTGGTTTCAAACTGTTTGAGCAAGTGAAACATGATAGAGAGAAAAGGCCTCTTCCTGTTTCACAAAGTCGGACAACATCTCTGTATATCGAGCACATTGTGCCGTATTAACTCTGAGAATTACTGCCAGCTAATGACACTCTCCCCTCAAGTTTAGCTAAATCTGTAGTTATCAAATCAGTTATCAAATAAAACACATAATGTATAATGTGCAGTTTATTCCAAGGCGGCACTGAATGTTACGCAACAGCCAGGTCCCAGGTTGGTCTTCTTATTATTTGAATAGAGGAATACATTTGGGATATTAATAACAAGAAATGAAAAATAAAATGCTGAATTTATCTTATACTGTACATGCAGAAAAAATATATTTTAGTTACGCTGTACCTTAACAAATTATCAAGGGCGAATCAATTTAAAAAAGGGTTCATTTAAAGTGTTTTTTCAGAACACACAAATACACCCAAACGAACACACACACACACACACACACACACACACACACACACACACACACACACACACACACACACACACACACACACACACACACACACACACACACAGCTTGGAGTATTTAAGGCCTGATAATAGCTGTGCATCACAGAAATCTGCTCCCTCTATTATTACTGCTGCTGCCCAGTAACAAGGACAAATACAGCANTGCAGTAATCCGTGACAAAAGGATTCCCAACCAAGTACTGAGTGCATTAATGGACATTTTCAAATGTTTGATTGTGTTTTGCTGTTATAAATCTTTTTTTTTTACTTGGTCTGAGGAACTATTCTAATTTTTTGAGATAGGATTTTTGAGTTTTCTTAAGCTGTATGCCATAATCATCAATATTAAAATAATAAAAGGCTTGCAATATTTCAGTTGATTTGTAATGAATCCAGAATGTATGACTATTTTGTTTTTTTAATTGCATTACAGAAAATAAAGAACTTTATCACAATATTCTAATTTTCTGAGACAGTCCTGTATATATCTCTTTATATTATTTAACAGTTTAACATTTATTTTCTTGCTGTTTATTATTATTATCATTTATTTATATGTATTCTTAGTTAGCTTCATAAGTAGTTTCTATGCTTTTATTTTGAAGGCATGTTTTGGGCACTGGGTGATTAGAGCACCTGGTGTAATTGTATGGAGACAGGTGGGAGCCAGAGCACTAGTAGGCAAACGGTTTTTTACCAGGGTGTTTCAAGTCAGCAAAAGGAAAGCCATAGGAAAGGCGTAAGGAAAAGGGATATAGGAAACCTGTTCGTTGTACTTTGTTATCGGAATAAACTGCACAAATGGAGAATCTTGTCTGGACCTGGATCATTGCCCCGCGAGATCCGCTAACTAGTGCCTCAGCGGCTGTATTATTTTAAGTTAATTATCTGTTTTATTTCTATATGATTTTGGCAGCTACAGTAACTAAGAACATTTACACTGCTATGCTTTTGTACATTTGTAAGTACTTGAGTATTTTATATCATTTATTATTTTTCGAATAATGCGCTGATCATGTTTAACATATAAGGGAGACAGAGAGAGAGGAAACAATAAATAGTGCATTGTACTTTTTGGTGCAAGTTTAATTATTTAATTTGAATTACATTTTAGTCCATTGCATGCATACAGTCATCAATCAAGGAAATGTATATGTTTTCTATGCAATATTTAAGAAATAGAAGCAATTTTTACATGATAGCATTTCTACTTTTACCTGAAAAGATCTGAAATGAAGACAACAGGAAGTAAACCTTAGGATAAATTAGAAAATTAAGTGTTAAACTGTAACACGAAAGAGATGAACATAACTGGATACATTCAGTTATTTCTGCACACTGCTAGTTAATGATTGTTCGGTTACAGTATTTGAGCAATAATGCCATTCTGAATGTTGTGGCCAAAAGACAAGAATAGATGAGTCACTTTCTTTAAATTACACGAGTAACAAAGCCATAGTTGATATTGTGTGAATTTCAATTGAGATGAAAATGGGAGGTTGGACAAACAACATCAGGCGGATGGTGTTGGGTGAAATAGGGAGAGAGAAGAAGAGCGTGGGCACGAGAGGAAGATCCCTTATGAGAGGGGCTTGAGGAAGATAAAGAATGGGAGCAGATAAGATGGGAGGGCAGTGATGACAGGACAGTTATTAAAGCTTCCACTAATACATGCTCTGACTGCAGCCCATTGAGGAGCTGAAGATATTGAGCTGAACTGAACCTCAGCATCCATGTTTGTTTTAAGTAAACACTGTTTACAGTATCATCACTGTGTTTCATGTTTTAAAAGCGGCCATGCTTTTCGGTTGAGATAGCTACATTAGATATTTTGCAGAACAGAAATAAAGATCTAAAGATTATTTTTCATGACTATCATTTCTAATTCAACAAATCAATGTACCGATTGATTTTTTCTAGCCCCACTTTTAAATTAACATTACTGAAGTGGCTACGTTTCCGTAGGTCAAAATGTGCAGCAGGAAATAGAATTATGACTTGGATTATTGTTATAAATATCCCAACAAACAACCTCATGTTGTGCCAGGAAGCTTCGAAAAAGATTGATTGTATGGCCATGCTAACTGCTCTCTGAGGCTGTAATTGTTAGCGCAATGCTAACTATAGCATGGTAACGTGTTCACTCCGGCAATGCTAACGTGCTAAAATCAAGCAGGTATAATGTAAACTGTGTTGATCCGTCTTAGTTTAGTATTTTAGCATGCTAGATTTGCACTAAACAAAGTACTGCTGTAGTTGGTGGTAATGTTATTATTTGTATAGGTCATACACTGAAGTTCTTCACAGATCCTAATTTTGATTGATGATGTTTGCTAGAGAAGACTCAAAAGTAAATGCAAATCATTTAGACAGGAAAATGAAAGTCTGCCACCAATTACTCGATCATTGTGTGTTCACAATCGTCAACGTTTCTCCCTGAGATTCCCCTGCACGACCATCACAGGGACTTACAGTCTTTCTTAATGGCTTTATTACACAAATAATTAAATACAATCATATCTCACAATTAAATATTGTCACATTATTCTTCACCTGAATGCAAAAAAAAAATTATGTATTAAATATTCAAGATATCAGAAAATAAGCTCCTAAGCGAAGCAAAATCTCACTGAAAAAAACATTACACTATACACAATCAATACCTACAAAATAATAAATACAATAGTTGCTCAGGTATCAGGGAGCCAAATTCAATTCCCAACATTATATTTAGGCAATAGTTAATGTAAATTCACCCTCCTAACATGATTGCTGTCTTGTTGGGTTCCTCAAATGATAGGTTAAAGTTTAGGCTCAGCTGAATAGCAGGAAGGGATTCAGTGTTTCGCTCCAGGAAACTTCAGTGTCTGAAGTGTGTGATATGAAAACAACTCATACTCACTTTAATGGACTGTATGTGACTGTATGTTTGTCCTTGGACGGAATAACCCAACACTATCAAAAAATGATTTTTTTTTTTAAAGCATTTCAATTTTCTCTAAATACATAATATAATTGCTTGATTATCAACAGATTTATAGATGAGTCATATTTCAACTGAATGTGAACATACGTTTGCAATGGACATCTTATCGTTTCACAGTAAGGGGGAACAATTACCTCAGTTGTTTGCCTATAAAACAATCTATGATAAATCTAAAATATTTTTTATCTACTGTTAATTTGTTTCATAAATTGCACTTAATTTATTTTACTGTTCAATTATCCTGTTGGCTTCCAATTGTTTTTATAAGTCTAGATGCCAGTATCGTGAGAAATGCATCATACCCCTGATACACATGTTTATAATGAGTTTTAGTAATATGATTCTGTGCTGTGAAAATACGGCCAGAGCTGTTTTAAAAGCTACCTGAGTAAAAATGTCCTACCTTGGTTACACCTAGCAACACAAAGTGTTTGGCTAAAAGCCATTTATTTTTGCATTTTGCATTAATCAAGGCTGCATGTCAGCTTTTAAAAGTGACCGTGCTGAACTCATTAGCCACACACTTCACACACTCTGATCAGAAGGTCTCCTGCGAACTTTGAGTTAATTGGGTCTCTTCCGTAGTCGGAGGTCAAAGGTTCAGATCTAAGTGTCATACATGGGGTTGCTGAAGTTTACAAAAAAGTGTTCGTTGCTTTCCAAAAGATGGTTGTAAGATCTTCGTCTGGAACGGAGAAGGAGAGCAGAAAACAGAGTGAGAAAAGGTTGACTTGAGAAGAAAAATACAAGAAATCCCTCTAAAATATTATTTAGCAAAGATTTGATGACCACAGTCTCATGTGAAATAAAAATAATCTCATTGGTCAAATTCAATGTGGTTTTGAACAGTTTCTATTCGAAAACATTTCCAATTTGGGATCAATAAAGCACATATTATCTTATCAATTCATTTCTCTGGTATGAATAGTCAGTATGAGACCTGATCACACCATATTTACTTTATAAAAAAAACATGTTACGGCCTGGTGAGATAATTAAATCATGCGTTTGGTTCTTCAACAAACTCCATTCATCTTCATTGTGGAAGCAGAAACTTGAGAGAACAAAAACATCCACGAACAAAACCAAAACTATCCGAAAAAAATAATCTTTCATTTTGATTTGAATGAACTATGCCTGATTCACCCAAAAGGTACTGACTTTCCTCTGGATGCTAAGAGCACTGATGCTGTTTTGCTGTTACTTTAATATGAATACGATCTATGATGCACAACAAAAAAATCCTGCCAAGTATATTTGTCTAATATCTAGTCAGAATATGTATTTACACCTATAAGACCATATAAGACACAATAACTTCACAAGTAACAATGCTGTGGGATATCGGGTCTTGTTTTTAGACAATGCATCATCTTGTTAAGTAAAGAAATCTTATTTTGAGTTGTCTCTCAGATGAAACACATTTTTTTTTATGTATTTATTAGAAAATCACCAACTAAAATCAGAAAACAGAATTTTTTTGAGCATTTGCAGCTTATATTGTAAGGCAAGGCAAGGCAAGGCAAGTTTATTTATATAGCACCTTTCAACACAAGGCAATTCAAAGTGCTTTACAAAAAATGAAAGACATTAAGAAAATGGCATTTAAAATTAGTAATTAAAAAGAAAATGACTGATTTTGTAACAGAAAATGTCCTGATTCTGGTCAAATATAGTTCAAAATAAGTTTTCCCAGCTAATTACAAGATCTGATTTATCTAAATGTCCCATCTTATTTCAAGAAATCTTACCAAGCAAATGTTCTCTTGTTCTATTGGCAGATTTTTGAACTTATTTCAAGTGAAAACAGCTTGTTTTCATTTGTGCCAACTTGTTTTTGGAGCAGCATTTTTTCCAGTGTGTAACAGTTGCCAGGAAATGTCATCACTAACGTTTTAGTACATTAACGGTAGAATAATGTACTTAGGAGTTTGTTTAAGCTCTGGACTCACCGGATCCTGTAGTAGTACAGACCAACCAACACGGCTATGACGGTGATCAGGAACACACAAACAATCACTGCAATACTTCCTGAAATGAGACACAAAGAAAGACATAGAAGATAAGTCTGAAGATATTCCTTCTGATTCAAAAACATGTTTTTATTTCACCATCTCTAATCCTGCTTCTCTTTTGCCTGTTACACTCTTCTGAAAAATGGAAGAAAAACCTATTGCTATTTAAAGACATAACTACCTCAAGGAGAGCTTATATCTTTAGCCATTCTTTAGTGTTAGTTTGGACGCTTGTAATTTAACCACATTGTGAGGACCATGCCATCATCTAACTGCAATGTGAAAGAGAGCATCAAATTCCATGGCAATACATCTGCACCTTTATCAAAGTTGTTAAATCAATTTAATCCCAAACATGAATGTCAATCATAGTTGGGATTCAATTAGATGTACGGGTTAGGGTTAGGGTTAGGGGTTAGGGTTAGCTGATTAGATCAGTGCTTCAAAAACTTTTTTCAGTAATGTACCCCCTTTGAAACATTTTCTCTGCCAAGTACCCCCTGACCGACCCCGGACATTTTTGACAGAAAAAGCCTATATAAATAATTACAATAATTAACAAACCAATGAACAAAATGATATATTATGAACAACTATAAATACACAAATGTCACATGTTTATATGAGGACCCCCTTAGTGGTTCTGGGAATATTTTATATAAAATTATGCTTTCTATTGAACTTATTGTACTAAGATTATTTTTTTAATCATGCATGGTATTTTTTTAATTAACCTTTTTATTTTTTTTATCTCACGTACCCCCTGCAGTACCCCAATGTACCCCTAGGGGTCCGCGTACCCCCATTTGAGAATCACTGGATTAGATTATAGGAATTGATCGGGTGTGAACCATTGTTCTTTTGCAATTTCTAATACTTTGGATATTTGACAGTCCTTAACAAATGGTTTACGGCAGGACTGACCAAGAGAGATTACGATTTGAGCAATGACCCTTACAAAACATGGCAAAAATGTGGTTTCAGAATGAATTTGAGGCCTAAAACTTCACATAATTGTCTCCGATATTTGGAAAGGTGCGAGGTGCAATCCATGGGTTGCATGAAGTTGCAAGTCGTGTCATCACGCCTTAACGTGCCTCATAGTTGAGAGAAACACGTACAGTAAGTGAATGGTCTCAACTGTAATCGTCTCCTGCCAAATCTCTAACTGTATCAAGAAAAACTTGATGGCGTCTTTGCCTAACAACGTGCCATGACCCAAAGATAGTTCCTGTTCCAACCAAAAAGTTGACCTTTGAGTTTAGGAATTAATTATTAATCTATTTGCTGTAAACTTGACCAAGCAGGGAGGAGCTCTATTTATATGTGCAAGATAATACTGATGAAATGACACTACAGATCACTCCTCATATATAAAAGCAGAATTCCATCCATAAACAAAACCATGGGAAATGATTGTAGGCAGTTTGCAGCGACTGTCTAAGGTCATTGTTTTAAGTCACTTGGCTGAAGGAACACCAAGTGATGGGTAACTTTGTAAAAATGTTACAGTGATCTGTGAGGAACTGTCAGATATTTGTTGACTTAGTTTACTGTAGATCATCAATCTTAGTCTCGTCATGGAATTAAAATGTCTGATCTTTGAACTCACTTAGCGTTGGTGGGTGGAGTGTTAGGTTAGATAAAGGTTTGTGTTTCTCAATCTGGAAAACTCCCTTCTATGTTAAATGGCACAGAAACCACTTCAGACAAACTACAATTTGATGCAAATACTACATTATAACCTTTAGCATTCAAAAAGAAAAGTGAAGTTCAACGTTTTTTACAGGCCACACAAAAACAATAACATTAACTGACCAGTTGAGGTTAAATCAAAATATGCCAGATACAAATGAGACACCTTGGAGGTAATGATAACCGTTACAGAGGGAGAAACCAGGTGTCAGCTTAATGGCAAATACATTCTGACATTAAAGGACCAAGCCACCTCTCTGTGACCAATTTTTACGAGTCTTTCATTGCAGGAATAATTCTAACAAGCATGTACTGTATGGTGGATTTTAGCGACTGTTAAGCCGATTCGACTGTCTAGATTGAATATATCTCAAAATGTGACAATATGGGAAATGTGTTTATGGTCATAAACCAATGTAATACACATACAAAAATATTGATGGCATGGAAAGTTCAGGGACCAACAAAGTTATTCAAATGATTAATGATGAGGGGATGTCTCTACCTAGTTGGAAATGGATCCAATTGGTTGGTTATAAGAGATCACTGATTGCTCTGTATATTTAACAATATAGCCTACTAATGAAAAATAATTGATATAGAGGAAGGTCTTCCAGTCACCCCAAAATGTAAAAACTGGGTACTTTAGTAAAAAGTAAGAAGCCAACATGTTATAAAAAAAATGTTTGGATGATGTAGCCACTTAAACTAAGGCTTTAAATTATTTTCCTTGCTTACAATGTCTTTCTTTAGATTTTGGATTGCCTGGATTGTCTTTCTTTTAAGCCAACCCAACAATATTTAAGACATCTCATTCAAGCCAAAAATGTCAACCTGATGTTGCTTCTGGAAACAACGTCATTGGATCAAAGTTCTCCTTACAGTACAGCAGTTTGCTACAGTATATCTCTTCCATGCAGGATGTTTTCTAGAAACTCAGGCTCTTAAGTTTCATTTCAGTTGGAGGAACCAGGGTCTTAACTCAGTCACCTCAAAGGGTGTGTCCCAACTGATACATCAAAAAAGCATTGCTGTGTTTACTGTAATCAGTCTAATTGTCCTTATCTCTTGGAAGCATACGTAGAAACAGTGAAGTTCAAAAAATACCGACAGAGAGAGAGAGACACCCTAAGAGTCAGATGTATCATTATCAGCATACATTTCTAGTTATATGGGAAGGAAGTTATTTTACAACGGGGACACAGTCCAAACTTAGTTAGAGGTAAACACCTCAAACCTGCACTTGTTGGGGCTTTAGTTCCTCACTTAAGAGCACTTAAACAGGGCAAATACACACCTTACGAAGTATTAAGAATGGCAAGTTTTCAAAAAGAGTTCACAGAACATACAACCTGAAAAGTAAAGATAAATCACACAAAATAAGTTATTCACAAAAAAGTCTGTAATGATTGGCCTGCTCTGCCACACTGAGTGATGTGGTAGCAATGAGCGGATGTCATGACAAAAATTAGGGCAGTGGTTGAGGAAAGGATTAACCGGTGCACTTCAAATAGCTGGTGTTCTTTTTCACTGATTCAACTGTTAAAGTCTCATCTGCAAAGTAAACCAGGAAGTCGGAAAAAAAAGTATTGCTTTCAAAAATTAACTAGATCAACACAGTCACTGCTTAAAGGGGTCAAAGAGAGGCGTGAACAGATAGTGTGATGCGTGGACTTTTCAATCAGAAAGGTGTGGTTTGTTGGTTTCCAAGGTGTGTTTAGCGTTAGGCAATGTATGAAACGTGGGGTATTCAACACAGATGGAGTGTTTGCAGTTTAATGGCAATATATTTTGACTGTGCTTTTAAAAAAAGGTCTTAATTAAACGGCTAGACTTGGTTCTGGATTCTTTTTGGCTGAGCCACCTTCGAATCACTTCTTGGGAAACATTTTGTTTGAGTTTATAACCAGATACCTGTAAAAGTAACTATTACGCCCAAGACTGCATTCTCTCTTTACTTACATGGTTCAGGTCAAGGATTCTTTTTTTTCGTTTCCCGCTGGGAGCTAACTTTTGCAGGTTGGGTTCTTAAACAATTTGTTTTGGTTGAAATGCTTCGAACGGTTCACTTTTCTGTGGACTACGGAAACGGAACCTATTGCTTGTTATGCCTAGTATAAACTTTTTTCAAAAGGTCTATTGTCTAAGGCAGCAGTTCCCAACCTGTGCGAAGGCATTGCAAGTGGGCCGCCAAATAATTAGCAAAACATTATGATTTGTGTGGAAACACTTTCATTATTAAGATTTATTTTTATTTGAAACTCTTATCCTTTCTGTTCCTTGATCCTCCTTAGCAACAGTCATTACTACTGCACTAACAACGTGTCACATGTTCTGAATTGACCAATCAGAACTTAATTTAGCCTCCATATTGTTTATGTTTGAATGTGGGCCGCGAACATTTTTTTAAATTCTTAAGTAGGCCCTGAGTTGAAACAGGTTGGGAACCGCTGGTCTAGAGTGTAAAATAAAAGTAAGTAAGTATATAAAGGAGCGTGCACAAACACTGTTACTAAAGCAAATTGTAATGAAACAAACAACTTTTTATCAATACATACCTGAGCTTAGAGCATTGGACTTGTGTTCTTCCTGTATCAGTGTGGTGTTTTGGGTGACGATGGTGGTGCCAGTGGTTGTTGAAGGGCTGGGGGTTTGGGTGGTGGTGGGGCCAGTGGTTGTTGTAATGCTGGGGGTCTGGGTGGTGGTGGTGGGGCCAGTGGTTGTTGAAGGGCTGGGGGTCTGGGTGGTGTTGGTGGGACCAGTGGTTGTTGAAGGGCTGGTGGTCTGGGTGGTGTTGGTGGGACCAGTGGTTGTTGAAGGGCTGGAGGTCTGGGTGGTGTTGGTGGGGTCAGTGGTTGTTGTATTGCTGGTGGTCTGGGTGGTGGTGGTGCCAGTGGCTGTTGAAGGGCTGGGGGCGTCGCTTGAGCTGATGCTGGTGTTTCTGCTGGTGCTGGTTCCCTGTGGNGCAACTGTCCAGTGCTTCTTTTCCTTAGCCCAAGTCAGACGCCTCTTCCGTTGTCTTGAGTTCAGAAGTGGCTTGACCATGGGAATACGGCTATTGTAGCCCATTTCCCGGACACGTCTGTGAACAGTGACTTTTGATACCTGGACTCCAGCTTCAGTCCACTGTCTTTGAAGCTCCCCCAAATTCTGGAAGCGACTCTTCTTCACAATGCTGTTAAGGCTGCGGTCATCTCTCTTGGTTGTGCAGCGTTTCCTGCCACATTTCCCCCTTCCAACAGACTTTTTGTGGATGTGCTTTGAAACTGCACTCTGTGAACAGCTTGCTCTTTGAGAAATTTCTTTTTGTGTCTTACCCTCCTGATGGAGGGTGTCAATGACGGTCCTCTGGACAGCAGTCAGATCAGCAGTCTTCCCCATACTTGTGATTTAGTTTACTGAACCAAGCTGAGTGTTTTTCAAGGCTCAGGAAACCCTTGCAGGTGTTTCGAGTTAATTAGACGATTCAAGTGATTCGTTGAACACCCTACTAGTATACTTTTTCATGATATTCTAATATTTAGAGATAGGATATTTGAGTTTTCTTAAGCTGTATGCCATAATCAGCAATATTAAAATAATAAAAGGCTTGCAATGTTTCAGTTGATTTGTAATGAATCCAGAATGTATGACATTTTTGTTTTTTTAATTGCATTACAGAAAATAAAGAACTTCATCACAATATTCTAATTTTCTGAGACAGTCCTGTATTATATGCGTTGCACATATTTGTTTCGGCTAATCGCACCCTAAATGTCAAACTCTCCAATCTGTTTTTGTTACTCAGCTTCAACCAATGTGCTTTACGTAAATATAACATAGGTAGTTATTCAGTTTGCTTTAGCACCATTGCCAGTCTGCTGCCAACATAATACACATCATATATAAGCAGAGGTGGAAAAAGTACTCAGATCTTGTACTTGAGTAAAAGTACAAGTACCAGTCTAGGAATACTGTGTTACAAGTCAAAGTCCTGCATTCAAAATGTTGCTCAAGTAAAAGTAGAAAAGTATTATCATCAAATATAGTTAAAGTAGCAACAGTAAAAGTATTGTGCAGATTGGTCCATTTCAGAATAATAGATATGATATGTTTTATAATGATTGATCATTAAAGTGTTCTCAAAGCTAAAGGTGCAGCTAGTTTGAATGACTTTGTATACTGCAGGGTAGCTTGTGAATTTACTCCAGGTGGAACTAAAGTCTGATTTAACACTTGATTATATTGTTTATCCACAAAGTAACGTATAATGTATTACATAAATGTAGCGAAGTAAAAGTACAAGATATACCTCTGAATTATGGTGGGGTAGAAGTACAAAGTAGCACAACATTGAAATACTTAAGTAAAGCACAACTAGGCCTACCTCAAAATGCAGAGCTTGAGTGAATGTACTTAGTTACTTTACACCACTGCATATAAGTAACAATATATATAAGTGATTAATAGAAATGCCTGAACATTGTACTTAAGCAGAGTAGCACATACATCCCATGTTCCTGAGAACATACAGATACTTTCACACAAAGAGATTTGTGGCTCAGTCAGTAGGGGCTTGGACTGTGAGCCTTAGGGCCGTCGGTTCAAGTCCCCTGAACTGGGACCTAAATAGGTCCCAGTTTACCTCCTGCCCTGCCCTGCCCTGGTGCCCTTGAGCAAGGCACCAGACA
>NW_011345269.1:1262385-1273237 GCF_000735185.1 Notothenia coriiceps | reverse complement strand
CTCCAGCCATGCAACGGACCCACTTCTGAGGTGGTGAAGCACGGAGTTTAAAGTATGCTGCGCGACACTTTTTCTGGTCGGTTTACCTTTGGAGACGTAGTTACGAGCGAAGTAGGCGACGGGCACCTGCCGGGGGGCACTCACCACATTGCCAGAGTACCATTCTCCTGACGTGTCACTCATTTGTCTACCCTTTTGGTTTGCCCGAGATACCTCTAAGGAGTTGTGAGACGAGAGATGTGGGGGGTAATGATCCAGGACGACTTGTAGAAGGAGTCGGGAGGTGAACAAAGACGTAGTCGAGAGAATGAACAAATAAACGTTTTCCCCTGGAGCCACACATTTTCAAGGACGATAATTAGGAAGTGGGAGTTACTTGCTGCTCTGTGTCCCTAAAAGAAACGAAACTTTGACTCTAAAAGTTGAGTACAAACCGTAGTTAATTGTGTGAGTTCTCCACTGTCGTTTTTAGACCTTACCTACCAGTGCTCCCCACAACACCAAGTTATCCTTGACACATTTATCTGTAGTCCGGAGGATCATCTGGGGGTGTGTTTGTCTAATGTGTGTCTGATCTTGTGAGGAACAAAATGGGTTTGTACCGTATCTGGGTATCACGTATATATATTTACGGCAATTATTGACACGTTAGTATATGGACCGACGATTTAGGAGTCTGACATGTCCTACACAAGAAACATTTACACATTGAAAAAAATATTTAACAAAACAAATTTAGAATAATAAAAGCGATTGCTACGATGAACCATATTCGCAGAAACCCGAGAAATGATGACAATTGTAACATTTACAGGGGAGACACCTTGATTAGTCTCCATAAGACTAAGAGCTATGTGCATGTGTATTTAACAAGCGGTTTGACTGATAACATAAAATTTTTCCAAGCTAGAGTCGAGTTACCTGCTAAAATCTCAAGAACGAAAGACCAAATGTCTCTTGGAAATTCAAGCGTACGAAGAAAGGAGAGTAGTTCGCTAACAAAAGTTGTACTTCGTCCTAATCTCCATCGGTTGTTTATCGAAAATATAGCGCGAAGAAATTTTACGTGTAGGTGTACACCCGCACGCTAACTTAGACGGCGTCGTGCTGCAGGGTCTCACGTCGACACTACATCGTAAACTTTACTTAGGCGTGCTCGGTTTATGGTCTAGTCGAGCCGATTTCTCTAAATGATGTTACCATAAAGACTCCCTAAAGCCACACAGTTAGACAAAGACTCATTCCCTAAATCCATTTTGTGTAAGTGAAATCTATACGTTACTCATTTCGTAAAAAATCTAACGTAGATCTTCTTCAGGAGACACTATAGACACCACACGACCCTCATGATACTTACACAATTGACTCCTAACCCCGACGTGACTTTTTTCATTTGATACAAATTAATCATTTACTACACAACTAACACGGTCACGACATGTAATGGTAGCACAGGTAAGTGTACATATCATAGATCACACTCTGTCACCGCTGGAGAAAATACGTTTGATCACTCTGACTTGACGCACCTCCGACACTGGGTGAAGACGACCCAAACATCCGAGCACGTATACGTAAACAGCGAGTCAAACCTACTACGTATTGACTCCCAGCCCCTCGAACACGTCTCCAATCATCATAACACTCCCCCACCCCCCACCCGGCACACGTGCTAATCAAACAGATCGGACCGGACGTAGCAGTTCGACGACAAGAAATTACTCCCCTTACTTGAATTTACAGTGCCCTGTTCATTTTTTGGAAATTTTCGTGAAAAACAAAGGTTGTTGTATTTCGTCGTCTGGACGACGAAGAGAGGATGGAACAGAGGAACGGAACTCACACGTTCAAACAACGACGCAACAAACAGTCATTCTACTTGTCATTATGTTTGTCACATACACCAATTACGTATACATATGACGGGACTAGAATGGTGTGATCACGCGATTACCGGTGCAGTCTCACACTTAACACACACAAACACAATCTCTTACCAAGGGGTGTACTCTGACATCGGTCTATGTTAAAATTAAGTTTCCCTGAATTGAAACAACTATCGTCTTAAGGTTACGATCTCTAGGCGACAATTCAACTTAGACTAAGAACTTCTATGACTAGAACCCGAGAAACGTTCCGATAACCATTTCCGACTGTGAAATTTACGATTAAACCCGCACACTACATATGTCTGTCTTGTTTCTCGTAAACCGTAAACGTACCACTTATTGACTCAGTCACACCGGAAACTACCCCACCGAACATCCATTTTCGGTCGATTTATTGGTTACTCAGTGACACATAAGTACACACACAGTAGAACGTTAGCACGTACCGTCCCTTACATGTCGTGATCGGAGGGACTCAATTACTCCCGTCGTACCGTATGTCATAGTCAGGACATCTACACTGTACGGACGAGCAATGTCATTACCTTATGTCCAGAATTTACTCTACGACCCACGTGACACCGACCAGCCTCCCACCGTCATAACTGCCTAACACTAGACCTTCGGAGTCTAGACAAAAAACACCTACCACCTAATGTAGATCTAACGATAATAATTGTCTATCATCTAATACCAGACACAGTTTCACGCTATAAAGTTACTTATGTCACTGAAGGACACATTCGTACGTTTATTCTTACGGTTATAATGAAATCTGATTCGTTCCTAATACAAGTGATAGGACGTCTAAACATCTTTTTTGTTAGTCATTGTTAAAAGATCCCCGTTTTGTACTGTAGAAATATAGCTAATAAAACAAGTTGGTCATAAATTCTGGTTTATATAAGGATTATATTATTCGTCGTTAGCGAATGTAAAATTTCTGCGATATTAGGTTATTACATTATCACTGTTATCTCGATTACGAAGACGACAATATATTTCATACGAGGATACCTCGATCAAATCTCCAGGAAAATCGATTAACAAACGCAAAAATCTGGTAAGTACAAATTAAACAAAAAACCAAGTAAGCGTAGGCAAAGAGGCTTAGACGGTCCATTTATCGAAATTTGTTGTATTTTTTTGGGGTGATAGACAAGTTGTGGTTTGTGCAGGATTACCTTCACGACTATGACGACGCACAGACGAAATATACACATTTGTTTGAAGTATTTGTTCCCAGTGGTAGAGTTTATACAATGTTTTTCTGTTCGATTACATGCCAAATTCTTTGACCTTGGTAAGAAGAATAAAGTTTATTATTATCTCTTCAACTAATAGTCAGTCAGAAAAGATCATGATCTGTAACAAAGTCGAACACTTGGAAACCCGGACGCATGTTGTGAATGTCTTTTGTTCACCATGTATTACAAACTGTGCTTACACAACAGACTTATGTAAAAGGTAGAGTAAAGCGGACTAACGTGTAATACAAACCCAAAAAGACTACTTTCTGACTACACGATGTCAAAAATAGGCAGTCGTGATTAGTCACACCACACACACACACACACAACACACACGACACACACACACACCACACACCACACCACACATCACACAACAAACAACACCAAAAACATCAGTGTGATGACGCAAGGGCACAACGGCTGGACATAAAGAGAAAAGGAACACAGACGGCGCTGACACATCTCTATCTACATAAAACAATAGAACTACACCTTTGTCAGACGGAATACATCCTCTCACGTTCTAGACTAGGTTCCTCAACTAACAGTCACAGTAAACCATCGCCAGTATGAAAAAACACAACGTAACCCGAACACTCGTCATCATCAGAGATGACAATCCCATTATCTTGTATTTATTTTGTGCATCAGCATGCTCTCACAAAGGAGCTGTAGGGGTGGGTTCAAAGCGGGCAGAGATGGGAGTGAGTGTGTGTTGCTCGTGTGATGTGTAGTGCGATAGATGGTGTGTCGTTGAGTGGTGTGTAGACGTGATAAGATAGTAGTGTGTGTGTGTAGAGTGTAGTGAGATGTTGATGTGATGTGTGTGTGCGTGGTGTGCAGCTGTCAAGTGTAGACGTGTAGTACGCTGTGCCCTGTGTGTGTGTAGGATGTGTGTTTGTGTGTGTGAGTGTGTGTTAGAGTAGCGTCGTACGAACGAAAGAGAGAGAAGTACAACCTCATACAACCCGAGTCACACTAGACTCGCGATCGATAGTTTCGACACAAATGACTATTAACCCAAAGCGTGGTAACAAACAGTGAGAATGACACAAAACTCACCACAACAAAAACCACAACACACACACACACACACAACACACAACACAACAACCACACACACACACACACACAACACAAACAACACAAAAAAAACAAAACTAATTAACAATGATTACCACACCACCAAAAAACCACAAAAATAAAATACACACAACATCAACTACACACACGAACCATAAACATAAAACAAGACTACTATCAGTTTAAGAGAGGAGGATAGGATAGAAGAGGGACCCGGGAAAAGAAGAGATGTGAGGTAGTCAGAAGATGTAGAAGGGGGGGAGATTCATGTAAGAATAAAGAAGTGGAAAAGGAAAAAGGAGAAATTATCAAAAGCGATAAATACAGCAAATAGATTGAAGATTTAGAGAGGAAGGAAGAAGAAAGACCAGGAAGATAAAGGAGAACACATGTGAGATAAGCGAGTACCAACTCATGATTTTGCTGACCTGAATAACAGTATACCTATCAACTCACTTATAGACCATAGACCCTTCCCCATACTTATCCAACTCCCACCTCCCACTCCTATACCACAAAAACCCAAAAAAAGACAAAACTAACCCACAAAACCCACACCCCCTAACTTCCATTCCACACCTTAAACCATACAGAGAGAACTCACTCGTCGTCGAAGACCCCAATCCAATCTGAGAAGCGAAAGACGAAGGCAACCTATCCAGTCCAACCAGAATCTACAAGTCACTCCCCCAGGTCGCACACACAGGACCACCACACACAACACAGCCAAAAAAGCCACAATAACACATCCCCACCACACCACAACAACAGACCACCAAACAACACACCACAAACCACACACAAATCAATGGAGAACAGAGATTAGGGCACATTTAGTTATGAGCTCAGTGATGGATACATTTCCAACATACAGAAGCTATGTGTAGTGGTGCCAGCATGTCAGCGGAGGTGGGGGGAACTCGATTTATTACAGCACATAATCCCAGCCATTATGACGAAATATCTGAAATGAAAGGCCACATAAATCCTGGTTTATTTTATGTGTGACAGATGTTAAATATCATATATCAAAAGAGGCATGTGTAACCACGCTGGAGAGGTTATTTATTATTATTATTTATGGATTTGTTTGCTATCGTTTAGTTATATTAGTACTAGTTACGAGCTGGTCCCTTTCTGTTCCACTCATCATTAAATTGTTTGTTTACATATCAGAGGACATTGGTTATTTTTTCTTGAAGGTTTAGGTTCAGGTTATTTATTTGTACCCGTAGGTAGATTCTGTTTGCAGAGAAAACGACAAGCGTTCCATCCTAATACTAAAAACAAACACAAACAACAGACACATCTCTAATAAAAGGACTAGTAAAAGTACAAGTATACCCCGCTCAACCAAATCTCAAAATATTTTAAAAACATTTTAAGAAGGAAAACACTAAACATTGTTTTACTACTTCTGCTTGAAATTGATTTGAAAGGTACACAAATATTTAATTTGTTAGCTTAATTGATTTTAACATCATTAACTCTCTTCTGACTTCAATTCATTATTCAACTCCTTATTATTTAACTGAGTTTAGGCACACCACCTGACTATAAATCTTGATGAAGAAAACTCAATAAAATTAACGTTTGCATTTCTATCAGACAACAATGTGTTTGTTTTAGGCCATCATTTTACCCAAGCAGAGGATCACTGATTTCAGGACCTTTTTTAATATCCTATCTTAACACAAACAAAGTGCATATTATGAGACGTATAAAAAAATCTGCACAGGAAACTATGTATTTACAGACAAACCTATACATCCAGTTAAACTCCTATATGACTATCCTATTGAACCAGTCGTCAGACTTTCCAATAAAGTTTGACAATGTCATCCTACACTTGAACCCCATGCTGTTTTAAATGCTCCTCAAATATAAAAATAATACGTTTATGTTTAATAATTATTCTTCTCTTTGTCAGGTTTGATTACCAGGAGCTCCTCCACAACTCCACCTTCTGTCTGGTGCCTCGAGGGCGACGCCTGGGCTCTTTTCGCTTCCTAGAGTCACTCCAGGTAAATACATTGATGATATTCATTAATATGTCTGCTCTGTTTGCCACATGATCGTGCTGTAGACTTGCATTCTGCGTCAAGTATAGAAACATAACACTGAAGTATTGTTGATATATATTCTTTGTAAAACTGTGTTGTTTATCTTGCCTGAGCAATCGACTGCTCTCCAGTTTCTTTGAGGGCCACAAAAACAAACAGCTGAAATCTCCACATGCCAACACAGCAATCATCTTAGCTGCAGCATTTCCTTCCGGATAACGCTGTTTGAGTGACCAAATTACTTTTCCAGGGAACTGCTTCAATAAGATCATGTAGCGTTCAGTCAACAAGGAAGTGCACAGTATGCTGAATGTCTAAGTTCCAGAGCCGTGGTTTATATAGTCTTTTCGTTATTGACACCTTAATGGTCACATCTGAAGTGTTTTACCCACCATTGTGTTGTGTTGAGAGCAGATCTAACCATAAAGGCTTTATTTGCTATTTGCTGGGTCTTTTAAACTCAAATGGGTCCATTAATTCACCCACACACACATACAGAAACACTGGAATCGTTCATTTAAGTCCATCAGTGAAATGTGCAAAGTACAAACAATGAAGAACCCACAAAGGCGGTGGAGTGAACAGAACAGTTTAAACCAGACCGTCTGTTCTCTCTCTGCCACCCAAGTCGACAGTCTCACACCGTAGCAGGAAGCAGTAGTGGCTGTTTTTAGATTTGCCGTACACTGAACTCTCTGGCTGCTAGTGTTCCCTGGCCACACTGCTCTCTGGGGTGTGTGTGTGTGTGTGTTTGTGTGTGCATGAGTGCTCCGGAAGCATCCATAGAAGTGGCAGCTTGCCCCACCGCTGATGTCTGCTGAATGGACACATCCACAACCCACTTGGCTTGGCAGCATTCATGGTCTTCTTTCTTTGTCCTCTCTTCCTCCTTCTTAGTCTTCTCCTCCCTTCAGTCCTCTCTCTTGTCCATCCCAGGCACTTTTTGAGACTTTTCGGTTGTGTTTTTTTTTTTCTGCCAGCCAATCCCACAAAAGAACTGGCAATTACCAGTAGCAGTGTGGTAGGAAACAGACAGACACATATTTATAAATGCATACCTTCTCAAAACCTCCCTCCTCTCTATCTCCCAATGCAAACAAACCAAAAACAACTACACAAAGAAAATTCTCACATAGCACCATACCAGAAATTAGGTCACACCACTCCTATAGAACAGGTGTCCTTAATTCATACCGAAGGGTATCGTAGACCCAGGAACAGACTCCCGTTCTGGTAGAGTCATAGGATTAGCCGAAAGTGACACCTAAACCGAAGGACTCTGTTCATACCTTCTCATTAGTCTCGACCTCTTTGATTTACTTACTTACTGGCCCTTATTAACTTGCAACCAAAAACTTCGTCCCAACACAATTAGCATTGTCTATTTTTCTTTTTCCTCCTTATGTACGTAAAATCCTACAGTATTGACGCAATTTGCATTTAACCATTTTCAACCATTAGTCCTGGGGATTTTGTAAAATTAGCTCAAAAAACCCAAAAACAAAGTCTATTATCTGAGTTAATCATTTCTCTTGTAGAAAAGTTCACTTAGGGGTTTTTAAACTAATTATGATCTCTCAAATCGACCCAGCGCGAGTTTTACGCATTTTACACGTTTTTTTCGTGGGGCGAACTTGACCTTCACCCCTCGAGAACGGAAGAAATTTGGGAAAATCAGAGGTGTGTCGATTTGTAAAGATTACTGCGCGGCAATGTTTTTTTCGGCCCCCGGCATTAAGAGAAAAAAAGAGAATAAGTGGTAAGAAACAGAACAAAAATCGGAAGTGTAAAAGAGAGCTTATCACGTAAAACAAGGAAAAGTCTGAAGTATGAATTGGAACGAGGGGTGAAAGAAGGATTAGGAAGATGAAAAAACGTTCATGTAGACTTCCTTGAGATCTCAAAACAGACTTCGAGCAAGAGGGAGTAGACGGAAAATGTTTTGACTGCAGGAAGTGGAGTCCTATATCTGTCCGTCTTATAAACACACGTATAATTATACAAAACGGCCGCCACACGTCTTACAGACTGACTCAAGCCAAGTCAGTAAAGAACAGACAGCATACAGAGGCGGGACAGGCCGGAGAGCCCAGACCACACAAGGAACCTTACGGTAACAGCAGATTTATACCCGCCTAGTTACTTCTCGTCTTACCACACGAAACACACTCCTCCTCTATTTCCAACATCACTCCCACCGCCGAAAGGAAGGTAACACAAACACTTAACACTCTTCTCTGTATGTGTCACCGTTCGCCTCGCAAACTGACGACCTTTAATTCCAGAGACACCCACACATGAAGTCCCCGGGTTGGACGTTTGTGAGAGGGAACTATTGTTCCATGTCTCTCGCCACTACTTCGGAGGCAGACCCATTTGGTTGATTCTTAGACAAGAGTTAACGATTAGGAGAGTAAGGCGTAAAACTAATAATGTAACCAACACACAACACACACACACAGCACACACACCACAACCACACACACACACACACACACAACACACACCACCACACACACACACACACACACACCACACACACACACACACCACACCACACACACACACACACACACACACACACACACACACATACACACGAACGACATGGACAGACGAGCAGACCATCGACTATAGTGTATGATGACCTGGACGCTATAGAACACCACGTGTAAAGACTGACATATGAGTTTCGGCGCACAAACGCAAGTAACGTTGAATTTTTTTTGTTCGGATTGGATCAATGGTTCCCCGTGGTAACCTACTGAATGATGGTTTAGGGTTACAATAATTAGGTGGGTGAATTTAATCCGTGTATGGCTCCGCTTCTCTTTTAGGGGGTTACAACATAAAAGTGGCGAATAAAACTGAAATTAGCTAGTCCCTCCCCTATTACTTTTCCTAAACTTTGACAAGAATCAAACCGCACACTCTCCCTTCTGGGGAGGTCGAAAAGATCAACACACCGAGACACAAACAGACGTAAGACATTTACTTTCCACATCGTTTGCAGAGACACACACACACACACTACACACACCACACACACACACACAGCACACACACAACACACACACACACACACACACAACACACACACCACACACCACACACACACACACACACACACACACACACACACACACACACACACACACCACACACACACACCACACACCACACAACACACACACACAATGGTACATCATTATTAGAGATAGAGGAAGTTACTGACGGACCCAAGGTGACATACCTGTAATCTTCTTGCCGTCGAGGGTTGGCACATGAGTCGGGTCCGTGACCCCTATTGTCGCGCGGCACCTGTGTGGGTGTATGTGTTAAGTGTCAGAGTCTCTGTTTAACGTGTCACTACCGTAACTTCTCCGTTAACTTTGTTTGATATTAATGTCATATAGTGGAAAATTAACGTTAGTTCGACAACAAACTGAACCAAGGAGGGAACACGGTACTAAGAGAAACCGTTTGTGGTATTGTACTGTAATTACGGTCGACGCACCTATATTATGTCGAGACGCCTCAAGTCAGAGGTCGACCGAACCGTGCCCACTGTAGGGAACATCCTAGTCCGTTACACTAGAGTTATGGGAACCACACATTTTACATACACGTCGACTCACGACACCATTCTGGGCGATTTGTCACCGACGCACTCCAATATGGAGGATAGAGAGGAAAGGCTCCTTCGGGATCCTCCTGAACCGGGTTGAGTCATATGTACCGTTGTGTCTAACACCGACCATAAGGAAGACATGGTAATTAATCCTTGCTGCCGCCCTTATACTCCCCACAATTGACTCTTTTTTTTTCTCTTCCTACTCCCCTACCTTCCTCTAAATCTTTTCTCCGGCCAACTATGCACCTCTGAAGTACGACTAATCCAGCTAAAAACTACCAACGGCGGAATAAGCGAGTAGGTGACTGGTCCAAAAACTACAACCAAGGTCGAAAAAAACATAACCGAGAAGGTTTCGGGGAGGAAACCAGACCGGGTAGAGCTGAAAGAGAGAGGGACATGAGGAGGAAAAGGTTACTAAGGTGACGTCTGAGAGTATGGGGTAGCGACGAGAGACAGAGAGAAGAGAGAGAGCACACCAGACTCTCATTAACTACTATGCAGACCCACAATAAAAAGGGGGGTGAAAAAAAGATTAAATTTGTGGGTCTCTTTGATCGTCGTCGTCGTCGTCGGTCGTCGTCGTCGTCCGCTTTAACCAACCTCTAGTTTGGCGAGAGAGACCCGGCGTTGCCCCGAAGGGTACGAGAACGTAAAGTAGGCTCTTATTTGGACGACTTCCTGTGAGCTTGTTTATCCATCTCGAACTCCTGACACATACACAGTCTTACTTCGGAGGCCCACAAGGTTGGTGTCCAGTGTGTCTTCTTGACGGGGTCTGCACTATTAGGTTCCGGAAATTTAAAACTTTACCGCCCGGGTCCGAGCGGGAGTCAGACGGAGCGGGTTCTCTACTCTCCGACACACTCCCACCTCAAATTTTGTAGAGTTCGGGGGGGAGGGGGGGGGCCCGGACCTCCTTCCGAATTA
>NW_011345269.1:1262101-1262340 GCF_000735185.1 Notothenia coriiceps | reverse complement strand
CCAAATCTCAAAAAACGGGGCTGCAACGGATCTGATACAGACTGACCCAGATTTGAATTATTTTCTACGTCACAAAAGTGGTGCTCCGCTTAGTGGTCAATTCTCCACCTATCAGGGGAATGTGGGGTTGGGCCACGGCCGGCCATTGCCGCTCGAAAGCGCTGGAGACGCTGTAGTACATATGCCAGGCCTGTAAGTGGCGCTGTAGTCTGCCACAAAAGCAGCGAAGAAGACTTCCC